>NW_027832066.1:0-13438 GCF_054177405.1 Leptonychotes weddellii
TTGTGCTCCGTGGCTCTATCACTTGCCAGTAGCGGCCCACGGAGGCCCCTCCCCCACCGTCTATCCTCCCGAATATCGCCTCGGATTCACTTCTCCGCACGTCCTACCTTCCAGAAAGTGATCGCTTTTCTGTTCAGAGAGTTGTTGCTATTCCTTTCTTCGATCTCCTGTTGAGTTTGTAGGTGTTCAGAATGGTTTGATCCCTATCCAGCTGAATTCCTGAGAGGAGACGAAATCCAGGTCTCCTACTCCTCCGCCATCTTGCTTCGCCCCCTCCCGATATATCCAGACTTTTAGTCTCAAACTGAAAGACAGGTGTCCAATCATATCCGGCAGGACAAAGTTTTTCAAACTCTTAAAAAAAACAAAATAGGTCTCATGAGCTTCTAAATGGCAGGCAATCATGACTTGCAAATCCAAATTTTCTCTCCAGATGAGAGAGGGGAGAAGTGGAAGCTGCAAGACTCTGGGGGAATTTATTTTCCTTTATTGTTCTGAGATCAGTGGATCCCTCTGGAGCCTGGGTTGTCATCTTTTCTTGTCACTGCTCTTGTCCTAGCATGTGGGGTTGGATCATGGTACTATACCTTAAGTGAGATGAGTGCACATAGCCCAGAAAGAAGAAGAGACTCCCAGCTTCACGAAACATTTCTTGGTCAGGCATTTAATTGTTTATACTTTTGTTGGTGTGTTTTTTAATTTTTAATTTTGATTTCTAGGCATTTATTAAGGAAGCTTCCACTCCACAGAGGTGGAAGAATGTGGTTTGAAGAATCTCTGATTCCAAAGCCATGTTTTCTCACATTATTTCTCCTTCATATCCAAGAAGATCAAAGTTATTTGACCTTTAATTACCATAATCCTAGGCCAACTGACAGACCCAGTGGAGGGTATAGATGGAGGGATTCTTGGTACCCTTTATTCAGAACCATTTTTGAAAGCTCTAGAGGGGTGTTGTGGCTGTTTGGGATCATTATGGGTAAAAGGGTGGAATTTTCTGTTTGATTTTGATCCTTTTACATACTGGCATTTATATGCTAAATACAACTAGAGGAAATAGGTTGGGGTAAGTTACCTCAAATTTTAAGAAAAGGTTCTGTTGTTCATTTTGCCTTGGCCTCTGCCTGCTACAATATTTATAATGACAGGATTCTCTTACAGAATTCTAGGAAGTTGGTTAATACCTGGCTCTGACCATCCATTTTCAATTGCTCTTGAGAAACAATCAAATGCAGGCCCCAGCCTAAAATGCGAATATGTATGCTAAAATGGCTGCTGCGAATCATGTTGATAAGTTTGCTGGTAGCTGGCCTGCTTCCTGGTAGCATCTGCATCAAGACTTTTGTTCTGTCTTGACATAATCAAGATGGAAAATGTTGTACTTGCCTAGAGCAAAAGAACATGCATTTTGCAATCACTGCGTATTACTTCAGGTCATTGCAGACTTTTCAATCTTGCCCAAACTGAGGAGGTAACTTGCATTATGCTTCCAATTTCAACATGGTAAGCAACAAAGCCTGGCAGAGGAAGTATATGCTGTTTAAAATACAAGAACTGTCCCAGGAATACCCATCACTTAGCATTGGGTAATCTTCATTTTTGCACATAATATTGCAGACACAGAGAGGGTACCTGGCAAGATGCTTTATAATATTGCGGTGGTCCTCATTTGCAGGCAGATGTAGTGAAAGAATGAAGTCACTTTTATTTTTTAAAAAGATTTTATTTATTTGAGAGAGAACAGCACAAGCTGGGGGTGGGGTAGGGTGAGAGGCAGAGGGAGAAGTAGACTCCCCACCGATCAGGGAGCCCAGAAAAGCCCAACTAGGGGCTCAATCTCAGTACCCCGAGATCAATCTCAGTACCCTGAGCTGAAGGCAGCCTCTTAACTGGCTGAGCTACACAGTCATCCCAGAATGAATTCAATTTTAGATTGATACCTATTATATAATTTAAAAGCTCAAAAGGTCCAAGATTATTAAATGCATGTTGGAGCAAGTTTACCAAGATCAGCGTCTTTTCAAGATAGCAAAGACCACATAGGTGATATTGTTGGAAGATAGCTCACCTTTCTACAAACATTGAGTGCTGAGTAGCAACTGCATTCCAGGCCAGTTTATACTTGTTATCCCTCTCAAAAGCCTCTTAGGAGAGAATGGATTTCTGCCACTGGGAACTAGTGTCCTAGGAATCAAAGACAATACAGTAGGGCAACCACAGGAAGTTGTCAATGTGTTTTTTTTTTCCAGAAGAGTTCTGGGGGGTACTGGGAACTTACTTTGAAGCATCAAAGGTTATATATATTTAGCAACTGAACCCATTCTCCTGAATGAATGCAATGAATGCACCTTTGCACCATGTGGTATAAAAAGAGCACAAGCTTTGGGAACAAACAGACCTGGGCTTTAAACACATTTCTGTTACTTAACTTGTTGTGTTATCTTAGGAAAGTTATTTTACATTTCTGAACTTCAGTTTTCTTATCTGTAAAATGAGAAGGATAATACTACCTGTCTCATAGGTAGGATGATTCTACATCTCAGTTTGCCTGGGATGGTCCTGGCACGTGTCTTTTATCCAGGCATAATTATTAATAGTGCCCTCTTTCTCTTCAAAGTGTCCTGATTTGGAGACGCCTGGGTGGCTCAGTCAGTTAAGCAGCTGCCTTTGGCTCAGGTCATGATCTCAGGGTTCTGGGATTGAGTCATGCGCTGGGCTCCCTGATCAGCAGGAGTCTGCTTCTCCTTTTGCCCCCACCTCCCCCCACTTGTGCTGTTCTTTCTCTCTCTGTCAAATAAATAAATAAAATCTTAAAAAAAACAAAGAACCAAAGTGTCCTGATTTGGACAGCAAATTATATACTATCATCAGATTCAGCAACCAATATAAAGAGCCTAGCACAATGCCTGAACTATAGTAAGCACTTAATGATGCTACTTTTTTTTTTTTATTATTATCTTGCTGTTAGGGAAAATAACAAAAAATCAGAAGAATAGTTTTATAAGAAGTCTTTTTAAGGTTAGGAAAGATTAATGCTTGAGAAGCCAGCTTGAAGAGAATTAGGAATTCTTCCCTTACAAACAAAACATGAGATCCTTAGCAATTAAAATTCAGGTCATAAGTTACATGTAAAAAGTAGCTTATTGGGGTGCCTGGGTGGCTCAGTCATTAAGCGTCTGCCTTCAGCTCAGGTCATGATCCCAGGGTCCTGGGATCGAGCCCTGCATTGGGCTCCCTGCTCCGCGGGAGGCCTGCTTCTCCCTCTCCCACTCCCCCTGCTTGTGTTCCCTCTCTCGCTGTCTCTCTCTCTCTGTCAAATAAATAAATAAAATCTTAAAAAAAAAAAGTAGCTTATTGGCAAAGGATAGGAAGAATTGTCAAGTTTCAGTCAAAGAAACTGTATAGGAGATGTGGGCTTCAGCCTGAATTGGTTAAGACAAAGGCTACAGGCAACTAGCAATGAAGGAAGAACCATGCTTTGATTTTGGTTTTGGATGGCAGGACATCCCCAAAATTGCTTCATTGAAGGAAAGCCTACGGATTCTTAAACTTTATGTTAAAAGTTATTTGACATTGTACTTCCTGAGGAGTCACCATATTCACAAAGTGAGACAATAATCCACTCTTTTAGAGCCACCACAGTTTCTAAAAACATCTGGAAACCCTCCATGCCTAGCTTATCAAAATTCATGTTTGTTGGGGCATCTGGGTGGTTCAGTTGTTAAGCGTCTGCCTTCGGCTCAGGTCATGATCCCAGGGTAGTGGGATCGAGCCCCGCATTGGGCTCTCTGCTCAGCGAGGAGCCTACTTCTCCCTCTCCCACTCTGCCTGCTTGTGTTCCCTCTCTCACTGTCTCTCTCTGTCAAATAAATAAATAAAATCTTAAAAAAAAAATTCATGTTTGTTAAATGTGTTTTAAAATTCATGTCCTGCCTCTCTTTTTATAAACATAAACATTTATTATCCTTTTAAAATCTAATTTTAAATCCAATATAAGTCCATATGTGGCTAAAAAAACAAGCAAAAGGAAAAGCATTTCCAGAATGGTGGATTAAGAACTGAAATTTGCACCATCATGAAAACAAGAGCACTGGCAAAAATTGTCAAAATCAACTTTTTTGGAACTCTGGAAATTAACCAAAGCTTGCAGTGATCTGAAGACTATTTATTCAAGAAAAACATCTGAACCCCGGTAAGAACAGTGAGCTTTGTACCATTTTAACTTGCCCTAATGCCATTCCTTTCTCTCCATTTCCGTGGTACTCTTGAAAGCCAACAATTATTGAAACTATGGTAGCTATAAAAACCAACAAGCCTAGAAGCTACTGGAGGAGTTAGGAGTTTCCTGCAAAGTTCTATCTCCAGAGAATTGTCACTATTTGACCTGTCTGGAAGCTTTCTGAAAAGACCCTTTCCCAGGGCTATAATTTATTTGACATGACTCAGGTTGCAATATGAAGAGCTCTATCCCCAGGTTACTTCTTAAAAGCAATCAGTGGCAATTGTTTAAAATCATAGTTGTCTGAGGTGGTGATACCTTTAACAAGAGGACTGTAAATAAGGGACTAATCGGAAGCTGTCCAAAAAACTTAAACAGAAAAACTGAGGAATGGGATGTCCATAGGGAAGTTTGAAAAGCTCTGACATATTCCTGGGAATCTCAGAGGCCGCATGCATGTTTAGGGCTGTGTGCATGCAAGGCTAAGGCTGAGTTGTAAACTGCCTGCCAGAATGTTGAAGGCATGTCTCTCTCTCTCTCTCTCTCTCTCTCTCACACACACACACACACACACACACACATACACACAGCATCTTGGAAAACGCTCAGAGACTTACTGCTTCATGGCATTTGAGGCAATCGCTGTTCAATATTTAGCTGACCGCTAATCTAACCAAGCAGGAGACCATACTTGCCAAGGAATATGAACTTTGAGGAATTAGTTCAGTAAAGTCACCAAACAGCAGCAGCTACAACAAAAACAGCAAACCCTGGGGAGAAGGAAAAAACTGATTTTCAGAGTTGACACATTGTATTACTTAACATGTCCAGTTTTCAACAAAAAGTTGAGACAAGAAAAGAAACAGAAAATTATGGCTCATACTGAAGGGGAAAAAGGAATCAATACAAACTGCCCTCGAAGAAGCCCAGTCACTAGACTTAATAAAGACTTTAAATTAGCTATTAAAAATATGTTCAAAGAACTAAAGGAAACCATGTCTAAAGAACTAAAGGAAAATGTGAGAACAAAATCCCTCTAAAAAGAGAATATCAATAAAAAGAAATTATAAAAAAGAGCCAAGTAGAAATTCTGTAGTTGAGAAGTACAATAACTGAACAATTCCCAAGTGGGGTACAACCGAAGATTTTAACTAACAGAATAAAGGAGCAGCAAACTTGAAGGTAGGTCAACTGAGATTATCCAGTCTGGGGAGCAGAAAAAAAAAAGGTGAAGAAAAATGAACATAACCTCAGAGACCTGTGGAACCCCATCAAGCATACCAGCATATGCATAATGCTGATGGGCATATACCATATAAAAATGTAATTCATATGACTATATTAGCACAAAGGATGGGGGTGGATAAGGAATTATATAAGAGTAAAGTTTTTGTATACTTTTGAAATTAAAAACTAGATTTTTGGGGCGCCTGGGTGGCTCAGTTGGTTAAGCGACTGCCTTCGGCTCAGGTCATGATCCTGGAGTCCCGGGATCGAGTCCCGCATCGGGCTCCCTGCTCGGCAGGGAGTCTGCTTCTCCCTCTGGCCCTCCTCCCTCTCATGCTCTCTGTCTCTCATTCTCTCTGTCTCAAATAAATAAATAAAAATCTTTGAAAAAAAAAATAAAAACTAGATTTTTATAAATCAAAACTAGATTTTTATAAATCTAAACTGACCTTTAAAAATTAAGTTGTTGAGGGGCGCTTGCGTGGCTCAGTCAGTTGGGTGTCCAACTCTTGGTTTCAGCTTGGGTCATGATCTCAGGGTTGTCAGATTGAGCCCTGTGTCGGGCTCCATGCTCAGCATGGAGTCTGCTTCTCCCTCTCCTTCAGCTCTTCCCCTGGCTGGCTCATGCTCTCTCTCTCTCTTAAATAAATAAACAAACAAATAAATAAATAAATAAAATCTTAAAAAATTGTTAATAGTAATCCCCAGGACAACAACTAAGAAACTGACTAAAAATATATAGTATAAGAAATGATAAAGGAATACAAAGATACACTAGAAAACATCTATTTAACACAAAAGAGGCAATAATGGAGGAAGATAAATAAAGAGGACATAAGTCATATAGAAAACAAAATGACGATCAGGTGCCTAGGTGGCTCAGTCGGTTAAGCGTCTGCCTTTGGCTCAGGTCATGATCCCAGGGTCCTGGGATCGAGCCCCGCATTGGACTCCCTGCTCTGCGGGGAACCTGCTTCTCCCTCTCCCACTCCCCCTGCTTGTGCTTGTGCTCTCTCTAACAAATAAATAAAATATTAAAAAAACCCAAAATGATGGATATAAATGATACTTTATTAGCAATTACATTAAATAAAAGTGGATTAAACACTCCAATTATAAGGCAAAAATTGGCAAAATGGGTTAAGAACACATCCAACTAGATGCTGTTTACAAGAAACATACTTTAGATTCAACAGCACAAAAAAGTTGAAAGTAAAAGGATGGAAAAAGATAGTGACCCAACATCAGTCCCTTTGGGATATTATTATTTTAATCATTGAAATGAAATTTAATGGAAAAATCTCTAACAAAAATGTAGACAGAGTGATATAGTGAACCTCTATGTCTTTGATGACTTCCTTGCTTTCTGGTATGACAGGAGTTCTTAGATTTATTTTGTACATTTTCTGCCCCATGCCTGGAATCAACCATTTCTCCAAGAAGCCCTGGTTCCTTTTATTTGTTGGTTGGTAAATTTGCAAATTAGCACTCACTGTCTATCAGGCTTTCATATATTATTTGGCAAAAGTATACTAGAAGGAACAAAGTTTACAAGTCAGGGTACTTTACTGCATGTTCTTAAAATTTCCTTGTGTTCTGCACAGGGAGTCCCTCTGTGCTATTCAGGAGAGGTGAAATTTTGAGGTCATAGGTTAACAAACACCCAAAGGCTGATTTATTCATCAAAATATAACCCTGTCCAGTTAGTGTTCTTTCTCTTGGTTAGGCACAAAATCTGGGTGGTTCTATGAGTTTTGAGTCTGTTCTCTGGAATGTCTATCATGAATCAGTTCATATGCAAAATTAGTTTTGATTTTCAAAACTTTGTCTGTTTCAAGAACCACATTTGAGTGAGGGAAAAAACTGCCTCTCAGCTGGTTTTGATCCAGAGCCCAGGTTGAGAATTTTATGTGTCTCCTAGTCATATCCATGATTATTATTCCAGGCACCATCTTTATGCTGACAACTTCCAGACTTCTGTCTTTCATACAGTCTCTTGCCTAACATTGGAACCTACTAGATATCTCCACTTGGGTGTCCTATAAGCATCTCAAGTGCAACATGTCCAAAATTGAACTCATCAGTTTCCCTTACCATACTTGTTCCTTTTCTTCCTGTATTTCAGTGAATGAGAGCTCACATATGCCAGGCACTGTTTTAAATCATGGTGATTCAGTAATTCATAGGACAGACAAGGTGCCTGCTCTTTTGGAATTTGGGGAGACAGTTAATAAATAGAAACATTATAAATAAGGAAACTATTAGAGTTATTATGTGGAGAACTAAAGGTGGTGCAATTCATGGTTACCAGATTGGAATAATCAGGCATTTCTAAGGAGATGACATTTAAACTGATATCTGAAGGATAGTAAGTAGCCAATAAAGCACAATTGTTGTGAAAGTGTCCTTCCAGATAGAAGAAATAGCAAGTGCAAAGCCCTTGAGGTAGAAAAGAATTTGGTCTCTTCCAGACACAGGAATATGTCTTTGTGGGAAAAGTGTAGTGAGCTGGGGGGGGGACGGGCGGCGTGGTCAGTGGGGTTGGAGAGACAGATAGGGACCAGATCATGCAGACCCTTGTAGGCTCTGGTAAGGATTTTGTATTTTATTCTAAATGCAGTGGTAAATCAACAGAGCATATTAGGCAGGGGAGAGTGATACAACTGGTTTATCACTTAAAAAAAAATCACTCTGGCTGCTGTGTGACCAGAGGTGAATGAATTTACCATGAAACTAATGGGTCCCTTCTAAGGGCCTATGGGAAGCCCTAATAATGTGTGTCCATGGCCGTATGTTTTTATAATAGATGCAGAAGTAAGGTATTTTAACAACAACTGGTTATAACTGCCATCTCTTTCCATTGAGCCTTCCCTTCCATCATATTTCCCCTGCTGGTGGTTGGCCTTGGACTGGCGATGGGAATTTCTGGGATCTGGCTACTGAGCAGTTGATGGAAATGCATTGTGTATAGTTAGGTTATTGATGATGCAGTCTGCCCAAAGTGTGAGAGCATGGGTTGTGCTGCAGTGACAAATGTGCCCCTGGTGCCTGGTACAGAGAGTTTGTCCTTAATGGAGAAGAAACAAAATTTGAAATGTACAGAACCAGAAGCTAGTCTATAGAAGGTTCTTCCAATTACCAGACTTGTAGCATTTTATGTATAGGGTTGGTTCTTATCAATACCTAATCAAGACATAACTTCTGGCCTGATAAGAATAAAATCAGTAATGCAGCATAAATGATTATAAATATACCATAAACATTTTTCTTTCTTTTTGATGGAAGTCTAATTAAAGAGAATTTATCAGAATTTCTGTGTTTGTAAGCCCAAACCTATAGCAGTACTATAAGCAAAGAGTATGTGTATGAAGTCTCATGTTTTATACAACCCAACATATTGGACTGTGTTCTTATATATGATCCATGCTTTCCAGACAAACTCTGGCAGTTTTGCATGGAACAGCATGTGAAATTGCCACTAATACAATGAAATGGCTTTAAGAAACAAATGCTTCAGTGGCAAAATGCATACACATAGTGTCCAGTATGTCAGTGTATGGAGCATTAAGAGTAGTGTGATATATAATGGACAATATGTATCTGATATGTACCCCATTTTTATTCAGAAATGTTGACTGACCCAAATTCAAATATGACATGAAGAAAAGTATTACAGTGGAAACCAAAACCAAAAACTGAATGAAGGAAGACTGGCAGAAGCTTCAACATGTTAAAAGCTCTTATATCACAATACAAACTAAACATTCTAAAAATAAAAAAATTGGGGGTGCCTGGGTGGCTCAGTCGTTAAGCGTCTGCCTTCAGCTCAGGTCATGATCCCAGGATCCTGGGATCGAGCCCCGCATCGGGCTCCCTGCTCAGCAGGAAGCCTGCTTCTCCCTCTCCCACTCCTTCTGCTTGTGTTCCTGCTCTCTCTATCTCTCGCTTTGCCAAATAAATAAATAAAATCTTTAAAAAAAATAAAAATAAAAATAAAAAAATTGTAGAATTAAGGGAAAGAGCCACTATAGTCAAGAAAATATTAATAATGAAGATGATAACAGAGGAAAAGAAAGAAGATTGTAAGCATCAGACACACCTCAAGAGGAACTGAAAAAGTGGAAGATGACGTAAAACACAACTCACAATTTGTAGGGTCAACAGAGCATATATGAAGGTTAGGTTTCATTGACTTCAGTGAGAACTGTGAACTTTCCTTGTGCTCTTTATGATGAAGAATAATTCCCTTCAACATTGTTTAATGAAAGACATATTTTCCCCAAGTCATTATCCCAATAGTATTTACACAGAATCACACACATTATAAAATGGATCTTATAAATGCTTTAAATTAAGCTGTTATGAGATCCTCATTAGCCTATCCCAAGACTAAGGATTATTGTTTTGCTTATAAACTCTTTTCAACAAAACAGACTGGATGACTATATTAATTCATGAAGACTCCACAGAGCACCAGCAGGCTATGGTTTACTTGGAATACCTGAAAGCCAAATGAAAATGCACTAAACCAATGTCTTGAAAAACAGGTAAGTGAAGACATTCGGTGTAGTTGCTGCTATTAAATTTTTAAGTGAAAGAGGTGTTCTCTTCAGAGGTTACAAAGAAAAGTGGCATTCTTCAAAAACCAAATTTCAGAGGAATCTTTAAACAAAATGATAAATTGGATCAATCATTGCATAAATACTTGGAAAAATATAAAAATTAAAATGTGACTGGGGCGCCTGAATGGCTCAGTCGGTTAAGTGTCCAACTCTTGGTTTCAGCTCAGGTCATGATCTCAGGGTCATGAGATCAAGCCCCACATTGGCTCCATCTTCAGCCCAGAGTCCACTTGGGATTCTCTCACCCTCTCCCTCTGTCCCTCCCCACCTCTCTGTCTCTCTCTAAAGTAAATAAATAAATCTTTAAAAAAATTAAAATATGACTTACTTATTTAAACTAGTTTACAAGACTTAGTGGAATCAATGAGAAAATGAAGTGGGAAATTAAGTTAGTAAACCAGACACCAAATACTACCCCATTATTGTAGATTCTACACTGGATATGACAAACACCAATCATTTGGTCATTACTGGGCATGACTGTTGTGGATATTCCTTGATAATACACCAAAATTTGACAAGTGGAAGTTTCTTAGAAGTTAGTTCCAATGTGGAATCTGAAACAATATCAGTGAATTTTTTGTGTTTTTGTACATGAAAAATCCATTACTATATCCTCACTTTGAATGGATTTTTTAAGCCATGCATGATTTTGTAACATCATGCATTGATCATATGAAAAATATTGCTTCGCTGAGTTATGCAGATCTTCCAAATATTGACATATTTCATGATACAATATAAAAACATCACATTTGTTACTATAACCATTGATCTCATCAGGAAAGTATGTTTTGGAAAGCTGTCAAGCTCATGGTGACAGATGCAAGTTTTCTAAAACTCTAATTTTTACTTGAAAACTTGAATTTTATAATTGGCAGGCAAAAAATGCTGTCAGTTGTTTTCCTTGAAGTGACAGCCTCACTTTGTTAATTTTAGAGAAAATGGCTGCCAAGAACCCAAGTCTGAATAACCAAAATTTCTCTGTCAGTAATTCTTCCAAGTAAAAATGGTGTTTCATGAGAAAAAAAGTTGTTTTAAAATTGCACAAGTGTTTGTCTTTGAGGCAATTATTATCCTTTAGGATGCAGCAGAAATGCTTTATACATACTTCCCATTTTGTTATACAAAATATTGACCCTGTGTACTCAAGGGTCAATATTTATAACATTACTCAAGGGTCAATATTTATAACATTAATAATTTTTACTGCTCCATCAAAGACATTCTTAAGTGCAGCTGGCTTTTGCTTTTTTAATAACACTGCATATGGTTGTGGTGAAGACAGTGACCACTAGTACCATTTGGAGCTACTCCCCAGTTTCTTAGGGCTGCTGTAACAAATTCCTATAGATTTGGTGATTTAAAACAACACACGTTATTCTCTTGCAATTCCGGGGGTCAGAAGTCTGAACAATCAGTTTCACTGGGGCTGAAATGAAGGTGTTGATAGTGTTGTATTCCCTCCAGCAGCTCTAGGGGACAATTCGTTAGCTTGCTATTCGTTTTCAGCATCATGAACTTCATTCCTTCATTCCTTGGCTCATGGACCCTTCCTCCATTTTCAAAACCAGCAGCCAAGCATCTTATTTTAGTCAATATGTTGCCTTCTGTTCAAATCTCCCTGTCTCTGTTGTGACTGTTGGAGGAGGTCATGGAGAAGACCTGACCACTGGTTGATCTCTGAGCCAACCCGGGGCAATCAGAGACTCCTCGCCCCCTCCCCTGTCCTTAGAATGTACACTCCACCCACTGTTCCCACAGTGGGAGCTGTTTTCAAGGACACAGTCTTGAGAGAGCAAGGAGTTGTTGAGACCATCTGGACTGAATAGGTGACAGAACCCTATTAAGGCCTCTAAACTTTTATGATTCTGGTGGGCAGATCTACTCATCTTGCAGCCACCCAAGACAAACCTTGCAAGTTCCTTGCCTATTAAACCTGCCACCTACCAACCTGGAGTGGCTGGCCACTTTGGTCTCTCCTTGCCCTCCTTGTATAAAGGTCAGTTTGCAAACCAGAGTGACCATCCTAAAGAAACACGATGGTCCCCCCCTCCCCCAAATTGGTCTGGATGTCAAGACCGGTGGAGCTACACATACACAAAGGATATGAAAAGCTTCATTATTTACACAATTGGGGGCTTTCCTGGGGAAAGCAGGGCAAACCTCAAGCAGGTCTGAAAATGACTTGAGAGAGCAAAGAAAGGAGACTAGCTCAAGTCTTAAAAAAAAAAAAATGAATTTCTTATTGTGGTTAGGTGATGGGGGCCGGGGTGAGAGTTCCTGCACGTAGGCAGGGCCTTATGTGGTTTGAATCTCCAACCAGTGGCAAAGGAGGGAGCGCCCAGCCTTTCTTATCAACTGGCTTAAATGTAGGGCAGAAGGGGGAAGAAAAGGGGTCAAGCTTAAAAGGTGTTAGCAGTTGAACATCAGAAAATGGAGTCAGACTCCTCATGAGATAGCTTCCTTCTTACAAAGACACTTGTGATTACATTTAGGGCCCATGCAGATGATCCAGAGTAATCTCTCCATCTCAAGATCTTTAACTTCATCAAGTCAGCAAAGTCCTTCAAGCCATATAAGATAACATTCACAGGTTCCAAGGGATTAGGACCTGGGTATCTTTGGGGGCCATTATTCAGCCTACCACAACCCACCACTGATTTTGCACTGTTAGTGCAAATAGGAACATAGTGCAAAAGGCAAATAACTTCTTGATATTATGAGAACAGTTGCCATGGACCCCTTAAAAGGGTCTCAGGGTCCCCCACGGTCCATGGGTCACACTTTGAGAACTGTAGCTCTGGGGTATGTAGGTAGAAGTGGACTTAACTGAGTTCGTGGGGATGTACATCTTCAATTTAACTTGATATTGTCAAATTGTTCTCCTTAAAGGTTGTAGCAATTTGCATCCCACCACCAAGGTGGCAGGGTTCCTGTTTCCCCACATCCTCACCAAACCTGGCGTTATCAGATTTAAATTTTTTGCCAACATGACAGATGTGACACAATCTTACTCTTTTTTTTAGATTTATTTATTTATTTAAGAAATCTTTGCACCCAATGTGGGGCTTGAACTCATGTCTCTGAGATCAAGAGTTGAATGGTTTTCCAACTGAGCCAGCCAGACACCCCAACACAAATCTTATTCTTGTTTTACTTTGTATTTCTCTAATTTTTTAAAAATTTTATTATGTTATGTTAGTCACCATACAATACATCATTGGTTTTTGATGTGGTGATCCACGATCCATTGTTTTCGTATAACACCCAGTGCTCCATGCGGTATGTGCCCTCCTTAAGACCCATCACCAGGCTAACCCCTCCCCCCTCCCCTCTAAAACCCTGTTTGTTTCTCAGAGTCCATAGT
>NW_027832067.1:0-2368 GCF_054177405.1 Leptonychotes weddellii
TTTTTTTTTTTAAAGATTTTATTTATTTATTTGAGAGAGAGAGTGAGAGAGAGAAAGAGCACAAGAGGGGGGAGCGGGAGAGGGAGAAGCAGACTCCCCGCCGAGCAGGGAGCCCGATGCGGGACTCGATCCCGGGACTCCAGGATCATGACCTGAGCCGAAGGCAGTCGCTTAACCAACTGAGCCACCCAGGCGCCCACGACATGAAAGTCTTAATTAAATCTGAAACTCTACTCCCTAGGCCTGAGGTTTCAGTATTATTTTTCATTCTCACTGAACATCCCGTGTGATTAAAGTAGAACATACGCCATGAAATAGCCAATTATTTAAAGGAGAGTATCACTGAAACAAACCCAAAGCAAATAAAAGATCATCTCAGACTCACGGGATGCGACAGATGAAAGAGACACACGGGGCACGTTCATCTCCCAAAGACTTGCATACCAGATCGCCGCGCTTCGTGATCCTCACTCTTTTCCTTTGCAGAATTGTCTGGCGTAATTGGAAGTTCTCCAAAATAACTACTTCTGACAATATGTCTAAAAATTGCAGAGCGGAGATATTAAGGGACAATGTTCTTAATGATGAGTTCAAGCTTCTGGAACATTCCTTTTCCCACTGCCTACTCACCTGCCGTTCCTCTGTTCCAGCAGTCGGGGCGCTCCTGGCCTGCATTCTACTTCTTGGTTTATCCCCCACCTTGACCGACTGGCGCTAAGGTCCTGCAAGTAACGGGATTCTAATGAGTTAACTTATGCGATCCATTCTTTTTTTTGAGATCTTTTTTTTTTAATTTTTTTATTGTTATGTTAATCCCCATACATTACATCATTAGTTTTAGATGTAGTGTTCCATGATTCATTGTTTGTGCATAACACCCAGTGCTCCATGCAGAATGTGCCCTCCTCAATACCCATCACCAGGCTAACCCATCCTCCCACCCCCCTCCCCTCTTATGCGATCCATTCTTAAGACACCATTGATGATACAGGCCACCTGCTCTCTGCCGTATTTTCCTAGCGTTGTAGACAAACACCATTGTCTAGTAAGTGATAGTTAGGTTATGGTGGGCAGAGTGTTCTTTGTGTCAAGGACTCGGCCCAGTACAGAGAGCACACCCCATTAATACCGTCTTCTAAGCGGGCAGAGGATGGGAATGCGCAGTGTCCGAGCCCTCAGTGAAGACGTCTTGGGAAACGTGTCCTGAGACCACGGCCAGCCAGGAGGAGGACGACGCGGGGTTTGTACGTTGGCTCCTTCTCTGATGTCAAGTAGAGAGATGTTGAAGTTTCCAGTTCAGCCCCCAAACACTTGATTCGCAGACACAATTGCCTTAATATGGGCTTAGAATGGGGCACCTGGGTGGCTCAGTTGGTTAAGCGACTGCCTTTGGCTCAGGTCATGATCCTGGAGTCCCGGGATCGAGTCCCGCATCGGGCTGCCTGCTCAGCAGGGAGTCTGCTTCTCCCTCTGACCCTCCCCCCTCTCATGCTCTCTCTATCTCATTCTCTCTCTCAAATAAATAAATAAAATCTTTAAAAAAAAAAATATGGGCTTGGAATGCTAAGCTGTGAGTTGTCATAGTAAAAGTGGGATTGTATTTACGGGCTGTCTCCAGAAGATGGATGTGAAAGATACGGTTTTTAGGAAAAAATAAACTTCTCATAATATGTTCAGCATGTGTGACTTACAGCCGTATCCCTGAGTCCGCGCGCTCCTCTGGATGATACCTTATATGGTGTTGACACTTCAAAAGCCCTCTGCAAAGCTTCCTCCCTCTCATAACACAAGAGCTGAAAACGTGTATTGGTAAAGGTCAGAATTAGAGTTCTGGCCATTTATTCTGTGCTTAGAGTAAAAAAAAAAAATAAGTTTTAAGGCTTCTTTATGGACCTCTTACATGGACGGCCCTTTGAGCCAGGAAACTGGCGAGAGCTGCGTGCAGGTGCACTTAGCAAGCGGGTGTGGAACACTGAGCTCTAAGTACAGTGTGGTTCCGAGGCTGCCGGGGTGCCCTCGGGGAGGACAGGCACACGAGGCAGGGGAGGAGTTGGGTAGATGAACCTGGCCAGCAACAGCCACGGGCCCAGGGTGCAGACCACGCCGGTGACTTCCCCTAGAGCATATGAGCGGGCTTCCCCAGGTGATCAGAGGGGGCTGGGGTCACTGCTCTGCCGTTCAGGGGTCCAGGCCTGAGCAGGTGCACCCTGGTAACCCTTTGGAGCTGAGGCCTGGCAGGAGGCCAGATCTCACACTCCCTAGCCACACCTCCCTTCCCTCTCCAACCTGCTCCCCAACCCCCTTCCCTCACCCATTCCCTCACCTCCTTCCCTCACCTCCCTTCCCCCACCCCTTCTCTCACCCCTTC
>NW_027832068.1:0-270 GCF_054177405.1 Leptonychotes weddellii
CGCCTGGGTGGCTCAGTCGTTAAGCGTCTGCCTTCGGCTCAGGTCATGATCCCAGGGTCCTGGGATCGAGTCCCACATCGGGCTCCCTGCTCGGCAGGAAGCCTGCTTCTCGCTCTCCCACTCCCCCTGCTTGTGTTCCTGCTCTCGCTATCTCTCTCTCTGTCAAATAAATAAATAAAATCTTAAAAAAAAAAAAAAAGAAAATTCTGCATACAGAATTAGGTACCGAGTGTTGGAAGGGCCTGTGCAAATGAGGACCTGAAGCATAAG
>NW_027832069.1:0-270 GCF_054177405.1 Leptonychotes weddellii
ATTCTCACGTTATTTTTCATATTTCAGAGTGGGGGAATCCCCCCACCCTTTTTTTTTTTCCTATTCAGATTTTTTTTTTTTAAAGATTTTATTTGACAGAGACAGCGAGAGAGGGAACAGAAGCAGGGGGAGAGGGAGAAGCAGGCTTCCCGCCGAGCAGGGAGCCTGACTTGGGGCTCCATCCCAGGACCCTGGGATCGTGACCTGAGCTGAAGGCAGACGCTTAACGACTGAGCCACCCAGGTGCCCCCAGAAATATACTTTTGTGCA
>NW_027832070.1:0-270 GCF_054177405.1 Leptonychotes weddellii
ACCTGAGCTGAAATCAAGAGTGAGACGCTTAACAGACTGAGCCACCCAGAAGCCCCTTATTTGACAGTTATTTTTTTTTTTTTAAAGATTTTTTATTTATTTATTTGAGAGAGAGAATGAGATAGAGAGAGCATGAGAGGGGGGAGGGTCAGAGGGAGAAGCAGACTCCCCGCTGAGCAGGGAGCCCGACGCGGGACTCAATCCCGGGACTCCAGGACCATGACCTGAGCCGAAGGCAGTTGCTTAACCAACTGAGCCACCCAGGCGCCC
>NW_027832071.1:0-270 GCF_054177405.1 Leptonychotes weddellii
AAAATTACTGTGTATAGTAAATGATGATATTATTCTGGTACTGAATATTTAATTTGGGAACATAAATATTCTTTTTTTTTTTTAAGATTTTTATTTATTTATTGAGAGAGATAGTGATAGAGAGAGCATGAGAGGGGGAGAGTCAGAGGGAGAGGCAGACTCCCCGCCGAGCAGGGAGCCCGATGCGGGACTCGATCCCGGGACTCCCGGATCATGACCTGAGCCGAAGGCAGTCGCTTAACCAACTGAGCCACCCAGGCGCCCCGGGAA
>NW_027832072.1:0-270 GCF_054177405.1 Leptonychotes weddellii
CACAGCAAAGGAAACAATCAATGAAACTAAAAGGCAACCTATGGAATGGGAGAAATGTTTGCAAATGACATATCCAATTAAGATTTAGTATCCAAAATATATAAAGAACTTATAAAACTCAACACTCCAAAAGCAAATAATCTACTTAAAACATGGGCAGTGGATCACTACATCAAAAACTAATGATGTGGAGAGGGTGGCTGGGTGATAGACATTGGGGAGGGTATGTGCCATGGTGAGCGCTGTGAATTGTGCAAGACTGTTGAATCA
>NW_027832073.1:0-270 GCF_054177405.1 Leptonychotes weddellii
GCATTTATTCTCCTCATGCACGTCCCACGCTCCAAGCCTGGGCAAGGCACCTTCCCATGCCTAGAGGCATTTCTCTGAGCCAGGACCCACCTCTGCTCCCACAGAGGGACCACAGGCCCCAGGAGGCAGCGAAAGCTGCCCAAGCCCCACGGTGGCCGAGCCAGGACTTGGGCCACCTCTGAAACCATCTCTCCCCTGTTGCCCATAGTGGGACTCTCAGGGGACTCCCGGCCCTGCCTCAGGCCCACTGCAGGACCACAGACAAGCCAC
>NW_027832074.1:0-270 GCF_054177405.1 Leptonychotes weddellii
AAGAAATACGAAACTCAGGGTGCTTCCAGAAAAAAAATAGAATAGTCTCAGTTTCAAGATGTTGTATCATCTTTTTTAAATACTTCATAAAAATTGAAGGTACTACTTCATAGACCATTATAGCAAAAAAAGAAAAAAAAATCAGGAAATCTTAGAACACTCCTCTTTAATCCTTTTGTTAGAAATGAAGTTTTCTAGGGCGCCTGGGTGGCTCAGTCGTTAAGCGTCTGCCTTCGGCTCAGGTCATGATCCCAGGGTCCTGGGATCGAG
>NW_027832075.1:0-270 GCF_054177405.1 Leptonychotes weddellii
CTGAGGGGCGCAGTCGACTCCAAGACAGCCCAGAGCAAAGAGTTTTCTCGGGAGGTGAGCCCAGGAGACAGAGGAAGCCGGTAGATGGCGCGAGTGAGGAGCTGCCCTGCTGGGCCCCCAAGGCTCTGCCCACTGGGGGGGGTGGGGGTGGCAGGGGCTGCGGTGGCGTCCCCCCAGCCCCCAGCAGTCATGGGCTGGGGGTTGCTGCTGGGCACTCCCCCAGAAGCCCGGCCCCAGGGCAGACGCTGTGGGCCGGGCCGTGGGGGGCAG
>NW_027832076.1:0-270 GCF_054177405.1 Leptonychotes weddellii
GGACTCAAGGCCCGGAGCCGGGGGCGGGTGAGTGCGTGAAAATCGCGGGGTCCGGGGCGCCCCTCGGGCCCGGAACACACGCGGCTGCGCGGCCCGCGCCGCGGCACTCGGCCCGCGCGTCGCCGGACCCGCTGCTGGTCGTTAGCGCGACCCGAGTGTTCCCCGCGGGCGGGCTGAGGGCGGGGAATCGGACCCGGGGCCCCTTTCTCGAGCACCCGCCTCCCGAGAGAGCCGCACCCGGCGGAGGGGCCGGACACGGAGCCAGGAGCC
>NW_027832077.1:0-270 GCF_054177405.1 Leptonychotes weddellii
CCTGAAATGGTGGACAGGATCTAGGCAGGGTACCTTAGCAACAGTACACCTCATTGCCTGGAAATGACACATTTTTAAATGGAATTCTTTTTTATAGGGACTGAACAGTCCTAGTAATAAGTAATAAGAATAAGCACTGTTCCAATAATTACCTGGAGGTGCTCTGGGAAATTGGTGAATCACTTTTATGTGTGAAACTATTGGCATGTGACTCCACGAAGTTAGTCTAAGTGACAGCATTATTAAAAAAATAACAGTAGTAAAATTTTA
>NW_027832078.1:0-2368 GCF_054177405.1 Leptonychotes weddellii
GTAGGGTAGCTCTATTTTTAATTTTTTGAGGAACCTCCATACTGTTTTCCAGAGTGGCTGCACCAGCTTGCATTCCCACCAACACTGGAGGAGGGTTCCCCTTTCTCCACATCCTTGCCAACATCTGTCGTTTCCTGACTTGTTAATTTTAGCCATTCTGACTGGTGTGAGGTGGTATCTCATTGAGGTTTTGATTTGGATTTCCGAGTGATGTTGAGCACTTTTTCATGTGTCTGTTGGCCATTTGGATGTCTTCTTTGCAGAAATATCTGTTCATGTCTTCTGCCCATCTCTTGATTAGATTCTTTGTTCTTTGGGTGTTGAGTTTGATAAGTTCTTTATAGATTTTGGATACTAGCCCTTTATCTGGTATGTCATTTGCAAGTATCTTCTCCCATTCTGTCAGTTGTCTTTTGGTTTTGTTGACTGTTTCCTTCTGCAAAGGCTTTCTAAAGATCCTCAACACATCAGCATGTTCATTCAATATTCTAGGGTGTAATCTGCCTAGATCTGGGAATGTAAAGTAATTTGAAGAGCTCAAATTTCTTCTCCTTCTCTGAACTTCAATTCTTTTAAGTTTTTAAAAATCATGAGAACAATGAAAACAAAAAAAATAGTCTTATTTTTACTAAGTAATTCTTTATCATCCCATCCATTAAGGAAAAGCCCCAACCTGCCATTTCAGTCTTTTCTGCCATCTGTCCTCCTCCTTATCCCTTCCCACTCATCATCAATCAAGTTCAATTTAAATAAAATTCCTGGTTCCTCAAAGACATCATACTTTTAGATTGCTCTCTGACTTAACAAATGCTATTCCCTCTCTGCCTGAATTGTTCTTCCTCAATTAAGAAATCTAGCCTGGGGGCACCTGGGTCACTCAGTCAGTTGGGCAGCAGGCTCTTGGTCTGGCTCAGGTCATGATCTCTCAAATAAACAAATCTTCAAAAGAAAAAAAAAGAAATCTAGCCTGGTCTTTTAAGACTCAACTCAAATATTACTTTCCTTCTTAAGGCTTTCTTTACTACCTCAAGATCTGTGTATCATTACATTCTCTACAAAGTTCAACTATAAAAGTACATATACATAGAAAAAATATATATAAAAGTTACTATTTGCTCCTGTATTTCCCTTCACAAGATGGTAAGATCTACAATTTTAAAGAAAAACACTGTCTTATTCTTCATGTCTTTAGCGACTGGACATGAAAAAAATATTTCAAGAACAAATGGTCTCGCAGGGGTGCCTGGGTGGCTCAGTTGGCTAGGCATCCAACACTTGGTTTCTGCTCTGGTCATGATCTCAGTTGTGGGATGGAGCCCCCCTTTGGGATCCACACTGGGTGTGGAGCCTGCTTGAAATTCTCTCTCTCCCCCTCCGCCCCTCCCCACCAGCACCCCTCCCCACCAGCACCCCCAGCTCTCTCAAAAATGAATGAATGGTGGTGGTGTGTAGTAAATTTATCACTTTCTCATACATCTTCAACCCATCACTCTAAATGGAGAAGGAAGAGTGGGGGAAGTTCCTTTTGTTGTCTTAAGAACTTCTCACAAGTCTCGGCTCATCACAGGCTTTTGGCCTAACCCAATTTTTATAGATTTATGCTACTCTTTCACATTTATCTCTGGATATATACTCATACTTGATATGGTTGTTTCAATCTGAGCTAAGAACTTCTGTGGAATAACCCTGATTTCTTAAGCTAAAACTTTCTTATATTTACCCCTTTTTGAAATTCAGCCTTCTTCACCTGGAACCACTACTAATATGGTTTATCTTTTAAATAAATTTGATTAAATCTCCTAAGCTTGGAGCACGTGCCTGACAGTGCCCAGAATTTCTTTCCTTCATTAATATAAAGTCTTAGGCAGTAGTTCTCAACTGAGAGCAATTTTATGCCCAGGGAACATTTGGCAAAGTCTTAAGACATTTTTGGTTATCACAACTGAGGGAAGAAGAGTATGCTACTGGCATCTGGAAGGTAGAGGCCAGGGATACTACTAAATATGCTACAATGCAAAGGACAGCCCCTCCCCACAACAGAGTTATCCAATCCAAAATGTCAACAGTGCCACTTCTGAGAAAACCCGGTCTAAAATGAACTGAATGCTTTGTCTCAAGGTCTCTGTCAAATCCCAAATGCTAACCAATTCAGACTTTTCGGTCACAATTAAACTCAGAATAGCTAATTATTCTCATTATTTTCTCAATAAATAATTAGCAAAGCAAATAAAAAGTCTGTCAACTGTTAATATGCTTTTATAAGTAGATAGCTGCTACACCATCACTCCCAGAGCTAATATGCCACTTTTGTAATCTATAAGGAAAGCTATAGTATGCTACCATAAAATACCATTTCAGGGTTTATTTT
>NW_027832079.1:0-270 GCF_054177405.1 Leptonychotes weddellii
CCATGAGCATGCAACGTCTTTCCACTTCTTCTGTCTTGACACAATTTCTGTCATCAATGTTTTATAGTTTAGTTAGAGTACAGGTCTTTCAAAATTTGGTCTCTGTTTTTAAAAAGGTTTTCATTATCTATCTTGCCTCCACCTCTCCGAAGATGTGAAATACCTAATAAAGACCCAGTCTTAGTTCCCATAACTAAGAATGACAGGCAAGGAATTCTCTGAAATGTTTGCAAGTTAATTGTTCAAAAGTAAACCACAATGAATTATCAC
>NW_027832080.1:0-270 GCF_054177405.1 Leptonychotes weddellii
CCTGGTTGTAGAGATGGCAGGTGAAGATCCAGTGGTGACAGACATTGGAGAGCAGAAGGCTAAAGAGTACATGACATTGAGGATCAGGCTGACCTTGGTAAAAAATATGCCTCTAGCTGTGTGACCTCAAGCCAGTTTTTCAACCTCTCTGTGTTGGAGCTTCATCTTGTCCCATAACACCAGGTGAATGATACGTACCGTTCAAGGGTGCAGACAAGATAACAGGAGAAGGCACAGGTGACCCACGAGGGAGGCATATGGGACCTTACC
>NW_027832081.1:0-270 GCF_054177405.1 Leptonychotes weddellii
CTCTGTAAGGATGCAGGGCTGTGAACCCTATCCTATTTTCATTGAAATGCCAGCCTGGTGCAAAGGTTCTCTGTATATATTAATATTGCATAGGTCTCTGTCGTACCTACTCGAATCTGGAGCCTTAGCAAAGTGAAGCAGCCATAGACAATATATGGATGAACGAGCGGCTGGACCGGCTTCTTGGGCCATAGGACCCTGTGACACTGTAGGAAAATGTTCTGTGCCCTTTGTCACATCCTAACATTGGAACGTTAGGCAGAGACACCA
>NW_027832082.1:0-270 GCF_054177405.1 Leptonychotes weddellii
AGTTATTGAAGGCATACTTTGCACAATTTTCTAGGCTCTGGGGATGTAGTGGAGATCAAAATTAAGTTCTTCATCGGGCTCCCTGCTCGGCAGGAAGCCTGCTTCTCCCTCTCCCACTCCCCCTGCTTGTGTTCCTGCTCTCGCTATCTCTCTCTCTGTCAAATAAATAAATAAAAATCTTTAAAAAAAAAAAAAAAATTAAGTTCTTGACCTCATGGAATTTAATGTTCTAGTGGGGAAGTAGAGGGTTAATTGGTTTAACTGTTTATA
>NW_027832083.1:0-270 GCF_054177405.1 Leptonychotes weddellii
AAATTTACTTCCTTACCTCTGGTAATATTTCTTGTTCTGAATTCTATTTTGTCTAATGTTAATATAGCCATTCTGGGTTCCTAACAGTTATTGTTTGTGTGGTATATCTTATTCCATACTTTTGCTTTTGACTTATTTGTGGATTTCTTTTAATCTACTTTGATCATCTTTGGCTTTTAATTAGAATGTTCAGATTATTTATGTTTAGTGTGATTATTGATTGGTATAGTTGAATTAAAAACTACTACTTGGGGGCAACCGGGTGGCTCA
>NW_027832084.1:0-270 GCF_054177405.1 Leptonychotes weddellii
GCTTCATTCTTCCCCTCCCGCTACCTTCTTCTTCTTCTTTTTTTTTTTCTTAACATATCTTGCATTATTTTTCTCAGAGGTACAGATCTGAGATTCAACAGTCCTGCACAATTCACAGCGTGGAAGCCAGCTTTTAAGAGCGGAAGAATAAAGTAAAAGAGGCAACAAGCATGGCCTGCAATTTAGAATGTGGCCGGAGAAAGCAGTGGGGTAGGCCTGGCAACATGAAGAAGCCAGTCTTCACTTCTGGGTACCACTATGGCCCCAAGC
>NW_027832085.1:0-270 GCF_054177405.1 Leptonychotes weddellii
CTTCAAAGGCATATCATTAAATCACTGAATTCACTTTTTTGACATAATACTGTGGTTGTAAGACTGAAATATTCCTTTAAAGTCCCATACCTTTTTTACAGTTCTTGAAGCCAAAATATAAGCAAAATGCCAGATGAAGAGAGGGCCCCAGTGATAATCTGTGATATAGTTAAATTAATATTATTTGATACCAAAAAAATTTAAAAAATCCTTAGCATATTGGTTTCTGATATGATATGGTGGGGAAGGGGGACAGAATCATGTGAATGA
>NW_027832086.1:0-270 GCF_054177405.1 Leptonychotes weddellii
AACAGGTGTGCACACCAGGTTAAGTGGCAGTTGTTTTGAGGGAGGAGGGAATGGAAGGTTTGGGGTGGAAGATGAGAGGGGTCCTCTGCCCAGATCCATCTGCAATGCAGAACAAATGCCCAAAGCTTCTGACACTTCTCCTTGGGCTCAGAGATAGAAGTCTCCTTTTTTTTCATGGTGCAGGTTTCACTTCAAGTTTCCAAGAACCACATTTTGGCACAATCTCTGAATGTGTTCTATCATCTCTAAGCAGAGTGACCCCAGATGACT
>NW_027832087.1:0-270 GCF_054177405.1 Leptonychotes weddellii
CAAGGAGCCCAGAACAAATACACCAACTTCAAGACCACTTCTGGAGACTAAAAGACCCCTCTTCCTTCCATCATTAAGCATTGGTAGACAGTTACATCCCACTAGTAATGAGTTAAGTAGCTGTCACCTGGATAAGCAGAGAATATGCCCTTGTGCAGCCTAGAAATTCTTCTGAGTGCTGAGAAGGAACTTGCTGGAACGTAGCTGTCACCCAGGAAGCAGCGTTCAAGGACCACCTGGCAGTGTGAGGAACAGAGAGATAACAGAACA
>NW_027832088.1:0-2368 GCF_054177405.1 Leptonychotes weddellii
AAAGATTTTATTTATTTATTTGACAGAGAGATAGAGAGAGAGAACAAGTAGGCAGAGAGGCAGGCAGAGGGAGAGGGAGAAGCAGGCTCCCTGCCGAGCAGGGAGCCCGATGCGGGGCTCGATCCCAGGACCCTGGGATCACGACCTGAGCCGAAGGCAGCCGCTTAACCAACTGAGCCACCCAGGCGCCCCAACGTCCAACTCTTGATTTCAGCTCAGGTCATGATCTCAGGGTCATGAGACTGAGCTCCACGGTGGACGTGGAAACTGCTTAAGATTTCTTTCTCTCCCTCACCCTCTCCCCTTCCCCCCTCTAAAAAAAAAAAAAAGGAAAAATGATCAAGCTAATTTCACATGAAGTATGTTTCAGTTATCCGTGATGTGAAATAAACTCAAAATGTAGTAACTTAAAAAAAATCACATTTATTTTGCTCACAAATCTGCAATTTGGGCAGGGTTTAGTAGGGACAGTTTCTCTCCGTCCACTGGCAGCTGGGAAGGCTCTCCATTTGGCTCTACTTGGCTGGCAGGGTTAGGGCAGAGTGGGGGAAGGACTTGGAATCATCTGAAAGCCCCCTCAGCCACAAGCATATTACCCTTCCCTGCAGGAAAAACTCACAGAGCTGGGGGTTGGGCCACTTGGGATTCTCAGGCATGTCTGTCTCACTTGGAGATGTGCTCTCTCCCCAGGATGCTTCCAACAGATAGCTTTAGGGAAGCTGGACTTCTTATATGTCAGCTCAGGGCTCCCAAGGTACTTGTGGAGAGAAACTGAGGGAGACAGAGAAAGAGAAAGAGAGAGAGGAGCTATATATGCTTTATGGCCTAATCTTGGAAATCATGCATCCTCACATCAACAGTATTTTATTCATTGCAGTGAGTTACAAAGGCCTCCACAATTTCACGGAGAGAGGACTTAGACTTACCTTTTGATGGAAGAAGAGCAAAGTTTTAGAAGAGCCTACAAGACCAGAAATATTGTTTTGAGATTAAGAAGATAAATTAGTGAAAACAATCTAAAATTAATATTTTCCTTTTTTTAAGCAACTAAATATGTCATGATCAAAATGTTATCAAGCGGCCACTTGAAATTTTATCAGAATATTTGCCCTCCTACATCAGCTCATCACTGTAGCCACACACACACACACACACAAACACACACACGCATACACGACATATATAATACCTATACATACACATGCACATACAAATATATACACATATACCACGTTTTTATTATTATATTTTTATCTATGTCCTCAGCCAAAGCTTATTTCTCAGAAGTCCGAACTGACTCACTGGCTATCAATGAATCCAACATCAAGACACAACAGTCCCCAATGTGGATGCAGGCTGGTGGGTTCAGCCAAATTGTTTTTGGTTCGTCTATGAACTGGGTTATGGATCCCAAGAGAAGGAACTGAAATCATCAAACTAATTTCACATGATGTACTAAGAAGAACACAGTACCACATGAAAGAGCTTAGTGATTAGTGTACCAAGCCATCTCGCTCTATGTAAATGACCTGTGATAAATGACTGGTCAGCCAAAGGAGCAGAAATCATGTATTATTTCCACAGTTTGCAGTGAAATGCCATTTGTATTTATCATTGTTCTGAAACGGCACAGTAGATTGCATGGGACAAAACTTTCTGCAAACACATAAGTAACTTTTTGGAAAAAAAATAAGTTTTTACCAGAGGTTCTTCACTTGGATTATCAATGGTGACTTGCAGATGGTGTTATTCTGCAGGCAACTGTGTAACTCACACAGAAATTTACGAGAGTTCTGAATGTGGAAATACTCAAAGTCAAGCTCTCTTGCCTTTCAAATTTTCATTATAGATCCTGAGAGTCAAAAAGTACACCCTTAGCTCTAGCGTGATCTCCTGGTTTTGCATTCTTCTGCTTTATTTTAATTTTTCTTTTAGTTTCTCTGGATATAAGATTAGTGTAATTGAGTGAATGGGTGGCAGTCTCCTCACCTAAAACCTGTATGTATCTTAGGGCAGCCCTGTCTGGAGAGAATGGAAGTAATCACAACATAAATGAGGCCATTTGATATAATATTTCTTACAAATCAATATTACCTAATGAATTCACATTGAGGGCCTCAGATAGCTTCCATTTATCATTTTTTGAGCACTTGCTATGTGCAGGTGGTGTGCTGACAACTTTAGGTAACGTTGTGTTTCTGATAATGACAAATTTCTATGCAGCTGGTGTTATTACTCCTATTTTATGGGTAAAGAGACCACGGCTCCTAGAAGCTAAGTAACTTGACCAGGATCACAGAGTAGTGGGGCTAGGTTGAACCTAGATCTGTCAGACATGAACTGCTGCCCTAAGCCATTATAGTGCACT
>NW_027832089.1:0-270 GCF_054177405.1 Leptonychotes weddellii
AATGATCCAATCAAGAAATGGGCAGAAGATATGAACAGACATTTTTCCAAAGAAGACATCCAAATGGCCAGCAGACACATGAAAAAGTGCTCAACATCGCTCGGCATCAGGGAAATCCAAATCAAAACCTCAGTAAGATACCACCACATGGCAGTCAGAATGGCTAAAATTAACAAGTTAGGAAATGACAGATGTTGGCAAGAACGTGGAGAAAGGGGAGCCCTCCTACACTGTTGGTGGGAATGCAAGCTGGTACAGCCACTTTGGAAA
>NW_027832090.1:0-270 GCF_054177405.1 Leptonychotes weddellii
ACAACCCCCCCGGCTCCCTACGGCGTAACCGCCTGGCAGCCTCCCGGCCCCTGGCCACACTCGCCAGTGCAGAAGCTCAGTGAGCCGGGGGGCTGGCTGGGGCTCCAAGCGCCGTGGCCGGCACATAGCGGCTGCTCCGTCAGTGCCCAACGGGGACCGGGTGCCCAGGGGCAGCCAAACAGAGAGGGACAAATAATACAGGCCACTGGAATCCAGGGCCAACGGCCTCATCTCGCTCCTTCCGACTGCTTCTGTCCTCAGTACTCCTGC
>NW_027832091.1:0-270 GCF_054177405.1 Leptonychotes weddellii
GGGTGGCTCAGTTGGTTAGGCGACTGCCTTCGGCTCAGGTCATGATCCTGGAGTCCCTGGATCGAGTCCCGCATCGGGCTCCCTGCTCGGCAGGGAGCCTGCTTCTCCCTCTGACCCTCCCCCCTCTCATGTGCTCTCTGTCTCTCTCATTCTCTCTGTCTCAAATAAATAAATAAAATCTTTAAAAAAAAAAAAAAGAAACACACTTGACCAATTTGTCAATTATACCTCCTTAAGAAGGGAGGGAGGAAGGAAGGAAGATATCTGACC
>NW_027832092.1:0-270 GCF_054177405.1 Leptonychotes weddellii
GGCTGGAGCTACCCGCGGGCAGAAGCTCTGGAGAGGTGGCCCGGGCACCCGAGACGTGGGGTCCTGACCGGACTCCCCATTCCCAGGACGGCCTCCAGGTAAACCCCACATTGCACAACCCTGACAAAAGGCTTGCCCGCCTCTCTCCACTGTCACCAAACCCACTTGCGATGCTTTCACTTGCTTGCGTTTCATAAATGTCCCCACCTACCTAAACATCATGGCTCATCTCCAGAAATTTGGAAATCACTTAAATAACTGAAAGACAAA
>NW_027832093.1:0-270 GCF_054177405.1 Leptonychotes weddellii
ATGGCTGAGTAATATTCCATTGTATATATGGACCACATCTTCTTTATCCATTCATCTGTTGAAGGGCATCGGGGCTCTTTCCACAGTTTGGCTATTGTGGACATTGCTGCTATGAACATTGGGGTGCATATGGAAAAAATACAAGAAATACAAGTTACAACTGGGGCTGAAGAGCAAAGCTGCTAGAGAGGCTACAGGAAAAGATCAGGGGAAAAGAGCCTTAACTATTGTCTTCATCTGCTTAGGCTGCCATAACAGAATACCACAGAC
>NW_027832094.1:0-270 GCF_054177405.1 Leptonychotes weddellii
CAAGATCAAGAGATCAAGAGTCACAGGCTTTACCAACTGAGCCAGCCAAGTGCCCCTATTTTCCTTCTTTTATTTTGTTTCAGAAAAAAATTACTCTATTCTTGTAAAAATAATACAGGCTCAAAAACACTAAAGAATCAATCATTTCCAATCTCATCACTCAGAAATAGCCATAATTCATCAACAAAACCAAAAGACATCCGACAGAATGGGAGAAGATATTTGCAAATAACATATCAGATAAAGGGCTAGTATCCAAAATCTATAAAG
>NW_027832095.1:0-270 GCF_054177405.1 Leptonychotes weddellii
CTCTGACCCTCCTCCCTCTCATGCTCTCTGTCTCTCATTCTCTCTGTCTCAAATAAATAAATAAAATCTTTAAAAAAAAAAAAGAAAGAAAAAAGAAAGCAACTATATCTTTGTTTCTAAAACAATTTTTTCTCCTAATGGTAAGCATGAACAAATTGTCAGAATTAAAACGATTCAAGTGTTCATTTTCTACAGCACAAACTTTTTGACACATATATATAATACCATGATATATGACATCTTTTATGAAAAGATGGTCATTTTTTTATA
>NW_027832096.1:0-270 GCF_054177405.1 Leptonychotes weddellii
GTTCCTGCTCTCGCTATGTCTCTCTCTGTCAAATAAATAAATAAAAAATCTTTAAAAAATAAAAAAATAAAAAAATAAAATAAAATAAAATAAAATAAATAAAAGAGAAATATGAAACAAAAAAAAGAATCATGCTGTACACCTGAAACTAATATAATGTTATATATCAGTTATATCTCAATTAAAAACAAAAGGACAGAGTCAAAATGTGCTTTAGTGTGCCCTCTTAAAAGTCATAATCTACTAAGATCTCAAATTCCAAGGAGAAAC
>NW_027832097.1:0-270 GCF_054177405.1 Leptonychotes weddellii
CATATGTCACAAATACCCACATTTTTTACCTGTCTTATATGGCAGAGGATGGAACATCATTCCTTATCCAGTGGGTTAGAATCTATTACTATCTATTACTATTATTCCTTCCTATGCTCCAGTTCTCCCAAATTTTGCCAGTAGGGGCCCCTTCATTGTGGTCTTTGTGTGTTTTTGACATGTTCCCATTCTTATTGGAACATTTCTTTGTCAGCACAAGAAGATGTTCTGTGCTCATCTTGTATTCTCTGAGCCATTTCATGGGCTCAG
>NW_027832098.1:0-270 GCF_054177405.1 Leptonychotes weddellii
AAAAAAAAAAGGGGGGTATAAAAGGGTATTTCCACACAAATATAATCAACTGATCTTTGATAAAGTGTAAGGCAATTCAGGCGCGGAGCAAGATGGCGGAGGAGTAGGAGACCTGGATTTCGTCTCCTCTCAGGAATTCAGCTGGATAGGGATCAAACCATTCTGAACACCTACAAACTCAACAGGAGATTGAAGAAAGGAATAGCAACAACTCTCTGAACAGAAAAGCGACCACTTTCTGGAAGGTAGGACGTGCGGAGAAGTGAATCC
>NW_027832099.1:0-2368 GCF_054177405.1 Leptonychotes weddellii
GATGCGGGACTCGATCCCGGGACTCCAGGATCATGACCTGAGCCGAAGGCAGTCGCTTAACCAACTGAGCCACCCAGGCGCCCCATTATTCAATTTCTTGATTAAAAAGTAATCTATGACTATTATAAAAAAACTATTCTGAAAATATGGAAGAGTATGAAGACAAAATAAAACATAAATATCATTTATCATTTCAACCACTCTGAAAAATCATGACTAATTATTACACCACCCCATATGGCATCATCCTGTACACATTTGTAGGCTTTCCTCTTAACATCCATATTATCGCATCTCTATATGGCTAGATACTACATAGTCATTATCATGTCAATTGGCGCGAACTGCCATATTTTCACTTTTTACCACTTTTTAAAATATTTACAATATGGCAAGTATTTTATAAACTATTTTACATTCACATATCATTTATCCTTGAAGTAACCCACTGATGTATTTACATTCCCATTGTACAGTTGAGGCTCTAAGGATTAAATAATTCAAACGATGTGCCCAAAGTTAAAGATTTAGAAGCTGGGGTTCTAAGTTTTTTTTTTTTTTTTAAAGATTTTATTTATTTATTTGACAGAGAAAGACACAGCGAGAGAGGGAACACAAGCAGGGGGAGTGGCAGAGGGAGAAGCAGGCTTCCCGCCAAGCAGGGAGCCCAATGCGGGGCTTGATCCCAGGACCCTGGGATCATGACCTGAGCTGAAGGCAGATGCTTAACGACTGAGCCACCCAGGTGCCCCTGGGGTTCTAAGTTTTATACCCAAGCCACTCCAATTCCAAAGTCCTAAATTGTCTTAGTCTTAATTATTTCAGGTGTATATCTCATGTATTTTTAAAATGCTGTTGTATGTATCTGGAGAACATGTTCTGTGCCTGGTGTTTCTTCTGTATGCCCTTCAATATTTAATAGACTGCTAGGCACGTATTTGTTTCTAATTAAATTCTTAATTAATTTAATTGAATTTACCATATGGTCTTTGCTATTTCGTCATTAATTTATTTCTGCTATTGATTTGGACTCAGTAAAAATATACATGATCTCCATTGATAAAAACATTAAGAGTTATGATTTATGTGGCTTAATCAAGATATTGTTTTCCTAAAACATTTCTGGTTAATATAATCAAGAGAAAGTTTCTGTAATTAGTTTTTTCTCCAAATGATATGTGTCTAAAATGTAAAGAAAGGTAAAATCACTGATCAATGTTTTAATTGTGCTATTCATCAAATGATGACAAAAATTTAAAGTACGGATCAAATAATATATAGGAACGAAGTCCACATTTTCTTCCCAGAGAACTTAGTGGTTAATAAATTTTAGAAAATAATACAGAACAATTGCCATGTCCACACCCCGCCCCCCTCCCCAGTTCTTTCTCTCTGTGAGCTTTCAGGTCACAGCCTCTTTTAAAACGTGTCTTGCAATGACACTTAAAATAATCTTTTTCTGTGATATTGTCACCAGCTCTACCCTAAGACCTGACCTTTACTCACCTGCTTGTATCCACTGACCTTGGTCCCATATTTTTCCTTAAGCTCTTCTTTCCAGTTGATCTCTTAACTCTGGCAAAAGAGTTACAGGCATAGCATCCACCGTGGAAACCAGAACTACCCCTGAAGCAATAACGACCGCCTGGACAAGGAGCTCCAGCGGCCCAGACCACCCAGACCAGTTTGAACTTGACCCCAACTCATGCCTGTGCAGATGGACCATGGAGTGACCGACAGTTACCTTCACATCATTGCGATACTAAAATCTCTGCCCAAGGAGAAGCACAAGCCTCATTGACATAACACACAACATATGTATAGTATGTTTCCTTAAGGAATATGGGCAGCCTTATGCCTGCCTCAGTGTAGAATGAACAAGAATGCCCTTTCGAACCCTAAATAAAAGGACTCATTCATCCTTTCTTGGAGAGTCACAGTTTTGGAGCTTATTCCCTATGATGTCCTTATTTGCTACAAATAAGGTTTCCTTTGTGCAACAACTGTCCCTGGTGTGGTTTCTATGTGAATCACCAAGGAGCGAACTCATGTTAATTAGATTACAATATTTCTTCACTCTACACTTATTTCTGACACTGTTTTTTTTTTTTTTTTTGATATGGCACAACCTGCTCAATGTACCAGTGGGTATCAAGACAAAATGGCCAGGGGCGCCTGGGTGGCTCAGTTGGTTAAGCGTCTGCCTTCGGCTCAGGTCATGATCCTGGAGTCCCGGGATCGAGTCCCGCATCAGGCTCTCTGCTCGGCAGGGAGTCTGCTTCTCCCTCTGACACTCCTCCCTCTCATGCTCTCTGTCTCTCATTCTCTCTCTCAAATAAATAAATAAAATCTTTAAAAAAAAAAAAAA
>NW_027832100.1:0-270 GCF_054177405.1 Leptonychotes weddellii
GCGGCTGCCTTCAGCTCGGGTCATGATCCCAGGGTCCTGGGATCGAGCCCCACATCGGGCTCCCTGCTCCACAGGAAGCCTCCTTCTCCCTCTCCCACTCCCCCTGCTTGTGTTCCTGCTCTCGCTGTCTCTGTCTCTGTCAAATAAATAAATAAATAATAATAAAGATTTTATTTGTTTATTTGTCAGAGAGAGAGAGAGAGTGCAATGTATTTTGCATTCTTTTTATCATACTAAGACTTCAAAATAATCCAGTGTGTATGTGACACA
>NW_027832101.1:0-270 GCF_054177405.1 Leptonychotes weddellii
CATAAGAGACAGAGAGAGAGAGAGAGAGAGAGGCAGGCTCCCCGCTGAGCAGGGAGCCCGATGCGGGACTCGATCCCAGAACCCTGGGATCATGACCTGAGCTGAAGGCAGATGCTCAACCATCTGAGCCACCCAGGCACCCAGCTTAGTGGTTTCTGAGGGAGCATTTTCTCTATTAGTAATTCTTTGAATCTCTTTTACCATGTCTGTGATGATATTGTCTGAGTATAACCTTAATTTTCATTTGTTTCCGGTGTTTACAATTTATTC
>NW_027832102.1:0-270 GCF_054177405.1 Leptonychotes weddellii
GAGAATTTCAGTGTAAATTCCCCTTTTCTCATAACTACCTTTACATGAATACTAATATAAATAAATGCCAGTTTTTAATGTTTTCTAGTAGAGCTCTGATAAATGAACCAAATTATATGTATTTCTTAATCATTTAAATCACCAAATGGATAAAGCCCAACTGAGTTTTGATTTTGCATAGGTGGGAGGGGAGGATTTTTCTCCAGTCTTCGATTGCCTGCTGAAAAAAGAGTATAATTCTGTTAAATTTATAATGAAAGTCAATTAGAC
>NW_027832103.1:0-270 GCF_054177405.1 Leptonychotes weddellii
AAAAAAAAAAAGAAATTTCAATGTTGGGATGCCTGGGTGGCGTAACTGGTTAAGTGTCCCACTCTTGGTTTCGGCTCAGGTCCTGATCTCAGGGTCATTAAGATCCAGGCCCACATTGGGCTCATGCTCAGTGGGGAGTCTACTTAAGACTCTCTCTCCCTCTCTCACTCCACCCTACACCCCTCGCTCTCTCTCTCTCAAAATAAATCTTTTTTTTTTTAAGATTTTATTTATTTATTAGACAGAGAGAGACACAGCGAAAGAGGGAAC
>NW_027832104.1:0-270 GCF_054177405.1 Leptonychotes weddellii
GGGGCTCGATCCCAGGACCCTGGGATCATGACCTGAGCCGGAGGCAGACGTTTAACGACTGAGCCACCCACGTGCCCCTATTTATGTCTTATATTAGTCAAATTGTTGGTCTTAATTTTAAAAGAAAAAAAAAGGAGAACAGGTATATCGGCTGATAAAACTCTTCAAGAAGCAAGCTGGCTTCAAGCACTGCTGACACACGGGTTCTATCAAGACACCAAGAATTGACCTCTCTTCCTCTGTCTCCTGACTCTGCTTTTGACCCTGAAA
>NW_027832105.1:0-270 GCF_054177405.1 Leptonychotes weddellii
TTACGCGCCTCCCTTACTCTCTTGATCTCAATCTTCATCAACTTTATGATTTAAAGAGCCTGTGCGGATAATTAATCATGATTTAAGACATTGCTTTTTGAGCAAAAAATGAATTTCAAGGTTCACTAACCATCTTATGAATTCATGCTTGTTAGATTCCCAAGAGAAAGTATTTTATTAACAGTAGCAATGATAAAACCTACTCTTTTGAAGATTATCTACATTTATTTTTTTTTTGCCCCAAATTTGCATTCTTCAAATCTATGTAAA
>NW_027832106.1:0-270 GCF_054177405.1 Leptonychotes weddellii
CCTCTCGTGGTCTCTGTCTCTCATTCTCTCTCACAAATAAATAAATAAAATCTTTAAAAAAAAAAATAAATAAATAAAATAAAATGTAACATCATCTGATCGCCTTGGTAATCTAATCAGGGGGGCTACTGTCCCATTATTCTCACAGGTCTTGCCCACAGTTTAGGGGAGGGATCCGGCAAGGTGTGTATCCCAAGGGTTGGGAGTCTTGGGGGGCCACCTAAGAATTCTGTCTGCCATGAGTGTTTTAGTCTTTCCTTCATGGGCCAC
>NW_027832107.1:0-270 GCF_054177405.1 Leptonychotes weddellii
GAACTCACGCTTGAACCTAAGGAGAAAGTTACCATCTTGTATACAAGAAAGGTATATGGAAAAGTTGGATCACATGATGATGGTACCCTATGATCTCTGGAATACAGTTCCTAACATTTTAGGGCAGTAACCAAGAGGCATAAAACATTCTTTTGTCTGGCAAAGACCCCATCAAAAAGGAGAATTACAGACCAATATCTCTGATGAACATGGATGCAAAAATTCTCACCAAAATACTAGCCAATAGGATCCAACAGTACATTAAAAGGA
>NW_027832108.1:0-270 GCF_054177405.1 Leptonychotes weddellii
GAGGCAGGTGTCAGAGGCTCAGCACTATTTCTGGAGTCTCCTCAGAGCTTAACTGTCCCCTTTCATGTGCCTCCAATGACACTTGGTTCACACAGAGAGCAGAGCTTCTGCAGGGCCTGGACAGGTGGCTGCACCATAGGGGATCTTCTGGAAGCACTCCCAGGGCACCTCAGAAGCCTGAGTGTGGGGACGGCTTGCCGATGAAGCGCTGAGGGCCCCAAGCTGGCTGTGAGAAGCTACCCCAGCTGCCTGTCTGCAGGAGCTACTTGC
>NW_027832109.1:0-270 GCF_054177405.1 Leptonychotes weddellii
CATTAAACCCCGCTACACACCAGCACAGCCCCTTATACCCCACTGCACCCCATTACACCTCAATGCACCCTGTTATACCCCCGTACTCCATTATACCCCACCAAATACCAGTATACCCCGTTCTGCCCCACTGCACCCCACTGTGCCCCGCTGTACCCTATTATTCCCACTATACTCATTATACCCAACTACACACCAGCACACCCAGTTACCCCCACAACAGCCCACCGCACCCAGCATATGCTGCATTGTAACCACCTTGTGTGTCCG
>NW_027832110.1:0-2367 GCF_054177405.1 Leptonychotes weddellii
GATTGGGAGGCCGCCATTTTCACTCTCCGCCTCCAAAGCTGTACGGAAAGCTCGCAGGGAACAAAAGCCCCGGAGAGCAAACCCAAGCAGATTACTTAGCCGAGAGGGGGCAAGGGCGGGGCAATTCCGCCTCCAGCAGAGACATTTGGAAACCACGGCAACAGGCCCCTCCCCAGAAGATCAGCGAGAACAGCCAGCCAAGACCAAGTTTACCGATCAATGAGAACGGCAGAACTCCGGCGCTAGGGGAATACTGCACATAGAATCCATGGCTTTTTTACCATGATTCTTTAGTCTTTCAAAGTTAATTTTTTTTTAACTTTCATTTTCTTTTTTTTTATTTTTCTTTTTCCCTTTTTCAACCAACATCTTATCAATCCCTTTTTAAAAAAATCTTTTTTATTTTTCATTTTTAGAGCCATAGTCTATCCCTTCATTGTAGTTAACCTTATTTTTGGTATATATATATATAAATATAAGTTATTCTCTCTTTAAAATTTTGGGATACAGTTTCTTCTAACTGACCAAAATAAACCCTAAATCTCTAGTGTATGGCTTTGTTCTAGTCTCCTGCCTGATCACATTCTCTCCCTTTTTTTTTTAAATCCTCTTCTTTCTTTTTACAACCAACTTCTTATTTTATCAATTCCTTTTATAAAATCTTTTATAATTTTCACCTTTACAGTCATATTCCATCCCTTCATCATATTTACCCTTACTTTTGTACATATATAAGTTTTTCTTTCTTTAAAATTTTGGGAGGCACTTTCTTCTAACTGACCAAAATACGCCCCAAATCTAGTGTGTGGCACTGATCTCTGTACCAGTCTGATCATATTTGATCATATTCTGTTTTTAGTTTGTTTCTTTTTATCTTTTTTTTTCTTTTTTCTTTCTTTCCCTTTCTTTTCCCCCAGTTTCAGGTCTCTTCTGATTTGTTTAGTGTATATTTTTCTGGGGTCGTTGTTACCCTGTTAGCATTTTGTTCTCTCATTCATCTATTCTCCTCTAGACAAAATGACAAGACAGAAAAAATCACCTAAAAAAAATGAACAAGGGGCAGTACCGACTGCCAGGGACCTAATCAATATGGACATTAGTAAAATGTCAGAACTAGAGTTCAGAATGACGATTTTAAAGATACTACCTGGGCTTGAAAAAAGCATGGACGATATTAGAGAAACCCTTTCTGGAGAAATAAAAGAATGAAAATCTAACCAAGTCAAAATCAAAAAAGCTATTAATGAGGTGCAATCAAAAAGGGAGGCTCTCACTGCTAGGATAAATGAGGCAGAAGAGAGAGTCAGTGATACAGAAGACCAAATGATGAAAATAAAGAAGCTGAGAAAAAGAGAGATAAACAACTACTGGATCACGAGGGCAGAATTTGAGAGATAAATGATACCATAAGACGAAACAATATTAGAATAATTGGGATCCCAGAAGGCAAAGAAAGAGACAGAGGGGCAAAAGGTATATTGGAGCAAATTATAGCAGAGAACTTCCCTAATTTGGGGAAGGAAACAGGCATCAAAATCCAGGAGGCACAGAGAACCCCCCTCAAAATCAATAAAAATAGGTCAACACCCCAACATCTAATAGTAAAACTTACGAGTCTCAGAGATGAAGAGAAAATCCTGAAAGCAGCTCGGGACAAGAGATCTGTAACCTACAATGGTACAAACATTAGATTGGCAACAGACCTAACCACAGAGACCAGGCAGGCCAGAAAGGACTGGCAGGATATATTCAGAGCACTAAATGAGAAAAATATGCAGCCAAGAATACTATATCCAGCTAGGCTGTCATTGAAAATAGAAGAAGAGATAAAAGCTTCCAAGGACAAACAAAAACTAATGGAATTTGCAAACACAAAACCAGCCCTACAAGAAATCTTGAAAGGGGTCCTCTAAGCAAAGAGAGAGCCTAAAAGTAACATAGACCAGAAAGGAACACAGACAATACACAGTAACAGTCACCTTACAGGCAATACAATGGCATTAAATTCATATCTTTCAATATTTACTCTGAATGTAAATGGACTAAATGCCCCAGTCAAAAGACACAGGGTATCAGATTGGAAAAAAAACAAGACCCATCGATATGCTGTCTGCAAGAGACTCATTTTAGACCCAAAGTCACCCCCAGATTGAAAGTGAGGGGATGGAAAACCATTTACCATGCTAACGGACACCAAAAGAAAGCTGGGGTGGCAATCCTTATATCAGACAAATTAGATTTTAAACCAAAGACTGTAATAAGAGATGAGGAAGGACACTATATCCTACTTAAAGGGTCTATCCAACAGGAAGATCTAACAACTGTAAATATCTATGCCCCTAACATGGGAGCAGCCAATTATATAAG
>NW_027832111.1:0-270 GCF_054177405.1 Leptonychotes weddellii
ACAAACAATGAATCATGGAACACTTCATCTAAAACTAATGATGTAATGTATGGGGATTAACATAAGAATTAAAAAAAAAAAAAAAGGAGAGCAGTAGAGTCTAAGCAGAAGGAGCTGGGAGGCATGGATTGGGAAAAAGCTGTGGGCTTCCTTCCCAGGCCCTGGGAAGTAACTCCTACTTATAGGATGAGCAAAGGTTTACTTGGAAATACCCTGGGACTGCAGGGAGGTCACGCTTACCCCCACCCTTGTGACCCATGACCTTTCGCT
>NW_027832112.1:0-270 GCF_054177405.1 Leptonychotes weddellii
GGGCACCTGGGTGGCTCAGTCAGTTAAGCGTCTGCCTTCGGCTCAGGTCATGATCTCAGGATCCTGGGATCGTGTCCCGCATTGGGCTCTCTGCTCAGTGGGGAGCCTGCTTCTCCCTCTCCCTCTCCCTGCATGTTTTCTCTCTCTCTCTCTGTCAAATAATGAAATAAAATCTTAAAAAGAAAAAAAACATGGAAATGAAAACTAAGTCAACTGTAAGTTCATCTTTAAAAGATAGTCACTATTGACATTTTGGTGCATCCTCTTCTA
>NW_027832113.1:0-270 GCF_054177405.1 Leptonychotes weddellii
AATCCGGGCTTGCAAGTGTCTTGGGCCAAGCCAGTTCTCCCGTTCGTGGGCCGGTGTAATATTTCCAGAGGTAGAGCAAAGTGTTCATAGGTATCTTTTAAAAAATTTCTTCCACTGCTTAAATGTGGTGCCCATCTGCTGAAGCGCATTACAGACGGTCGCTGAGCTCGAGGAGCAGCGCCGGGACATACTAGCCGCTTTCCTGGAGGTGCTCCCCACACATGCACAATTCCTCCAGAATTAGAAAATCTGCACCACTAATTGTGGAAC
>NW_027832114.1:0-270 GCF_054177405.1 Leptonychotes weddellii
AAAACAAACCCTGTAATAAAATTTAACTATAAATATAACCTATAAACTGTAACATTTAAATTGAAATAAACTTAAAATTCATTTAATTTACAAACCTAAATGTATAAATCAAACATTCATAACAAAGGCAGGACTATGGAATACAAATGAAACTACTTCTGTAGCTCACTTTGAATTCAATTCCATATTTTTTGTAGTTCGTATTTTTTGTAGTTGTTAAAGAATTAAAATTACCACAATTATGGGCAAAGGATTAAATTTAGGTTTATC
>NW_027832115.1:0-270 GCF_054177405.1 Leptonychotes weddellii
AAAAGAAGCCTTACAGATAACATAGTCGATTAACACATATTTTGTATACATATTATATACAGTATTCTTAGAATAAAGTAAGCTAGAGAAAAGAAAATATTGTTCAGAAAATCGTAAGAAAGAGAAAATACATTTATAGTACTCTACTGAAAAAATCCACATATAGGGGCGCCTGGATGGCTCAGTCGTTAAGCGTCTGCCTTCGGCTCAGGTCATGATCCCAGGGTCCTGGGATCGAGCCCCGCATCGGGCTCCCTGCTCCGCGAGAAG
>NW_027832116.1:0-270 GCF_054177405.1 Leptonychotes weddellii
ACCATTATCTCATTTAAGAAAATGGGGCTTTTTTTCCCTTTAAGTTTTTCTGCTCTCTCTAGCTCTCTGAATTTACTCCTCACATTCTCATATTCCATTTTTGTAACCCTGGACCACAGATTCTGATAGCTGTAGTGTGAGAGCAGAGGCTGTTGAGCTGAGTTCACATCGCCGGCAGGAGGAACAACCTCCTGAGGACGGAGGTGTGCAAAGGTCCTGTGCTGTCTGTGGCTGCAGTCCTGTGTCAGCTCCCACCTCTGTCATCCAAAG
>NW_027832117.1:0-270 GCF_054177405.1 Leptonychotes weddellii
CCCCCCCCCCCCCCCCCCCCCCGCCTTTGGTTAAAAACACTGCCGGGGCACGCGCATGCTCGGCCAGCCCCTGCCTGCTTGACTTCTCCACCGAAGGGTCTGCAAGGCGAAGCTTGCCATTTGTGCTCAACATGTCCAAGACAGAACTCCCGACTTCTCTACAGGTTCGCCTGCGTCAGTTATACCATTATTCACCCCAGCTGCTTGGACCTAGAAATTAATCTTTCTCGACACCTCCCCCACTGCCCTGTGACATCCCACCTTAATCCC
>NW_027832118.1:0-270 GCF_054177405.1 Leptonychotes weddellii
AGGGAGACCCTTCTCGTCTGACCTGGCCATTCTCTCATCTCCGGATTCAATTAAGAGCAATACAGGCAAACGATGTTGCCAGGAGCACCTCTTCCTCCTGGAAGTTGTGAATGTTTCCCGAGTTTCTGCAGCTGTCAATTCAGCATGTGTGTGTCCCCAGGCATCCTTGGGCGCTACCTGACCTGCCGGCCGTTGGAGGTGACCCTCCTGCACACACTCCAAGGGACAGTCCTCAGCCCGATGTGTGAGGTGCCCTTGTACTGTTCTCAA
>NW_027832119.1:0-270 GCF_054177405.1 Leptonychotes weddellii
ACGTCCAGCTGCCTCACCACAGGTCCAGAGCAGCCCTGCTGTCTCCAGCCCACTGTGCAGCCAGGAGCGGGGCAAGGGGAGCTCCTTCCACCTCTGTGTAGCATACGGGTGCCCCAGGGCTGAGTGATGGTCTGGGAGGCACCCTATGGCCGGGCCCCAGGGGAGGGCGTGCTGCAGGGGGATGGTGGCTGGGCCCCAGAGGAGGGCATGCTGTGGGGGGACAGGCCCCAGGGGAGGGCATGCTGCGGGGGGATAGTGGCCAGGCCCCAG
>NW_027832120.1:0-270 GCF_054177405.1 Leptonychotes weddellii
AGAAAAATCAACATTCATTGTCACTAAAGATCACATTTGGTCAGAACCAAATGGTCGATAAAAAGGCATCGTCTTTACAATCCCAGGGATCATCTCCCCAGAGTCTTTGAGCTAGTCCAATATCTCTGCTGATTTTAAGAAGTGAGGCTATGCTAAACTGTGGAAAGAGCCAAGATGTCCATGGACAGATGAATGGATAAAGAAGATGTGTTATATATATACAATGGAATATCATGCAGCCATCAAAAGGAATGAAATCTTGCCATTTGC
>NW_027832121.1:0-2367 GCF_054177405.1 Leptonychotes weddellii
ATAGATGTAATCGCATTTTTAGGCGCTCAAGTAAGCTTAACTCTTGTTTTGCTTGCTCTAGTCGCTCATCCTGTTCGGTTAACTCATCTAGATATTGTTGCAAGTTGTCATAGGTCGACTGCGGCTGCGTTAACGCCTCACGCGTGGCTTGCTCCGCACCATTAGGATGTTGCAGCGGCGCAGCGTAAGCACCAGTAGCCTCATAAAGCATCCAGTTGCCATCGACATAGGCTGTGACCCAAGCATGACCATTCGTGCCTTTTACCTCATAATAACCAGTCACTGGATTATAATCATTGACCGCATAGCCGCTAATCATACGAGCAGGAATCCCTTGCTGACGTAGCATGACCGCCATTGCAGTAGCAAAATATTCACAATGTCCACGCTTGGAGTCAAACAAAAAGTCAGCAAGCGGAATGTTGTTCTGCTGGGGTAGCGTGTCCAGCGTATAGTCATACGAGGTACGCAAATGTGTCTCTAAGGCGGCAGCTTTCTCCCAATCATTGGTTAAATTGCCAACGATGCTTTGAGCTAAGGCTTGTACTCTGGGGTCAATATCGTTAGGTAGTTGTAAATCTTTACTGTCGGGTGGCGCTTGATAGCGGTCTATCAAGCGATTGTGCTTAAACTCATCAACTATTTTAAGATGATATTGGGTATCCTCAATTAATGGCTCGCCCACTTTTAGCTGGTCATAATAATTTGTTGCTACCCATGTGCTCGCAAATTCTATGGCTACCGTATTGGCAGTAGTAAGTAAGTTTCGGTTATTATCAAGCGTTTTGGCAACGGTAATATTAAGGCTATTATTCGGCTCAACGTCATAAAGCGTGTAGCTATAATAATCGCCAGGTAGCCGTTTCCAGCCGTATTGTAGGGGTAGCCAAGAACGTCCATTAAAGTACGTTTGCGTCTCACTTTGTAAGTAGCGTTTGCGGTCAGACTTCACATAATAATAAATACTATCATCAAGCGTAGTGGCTGAGCCAGTTGGTGCGCCGTGCTTGCTATTGTCTATTTGTGAAGACATATCTGAGACAGACGGCTCATCTTGAATGGGGGAGGTGCGACCATTTTTTATAAGTGTATTAGGCTGATTTTGTGCTGTAGTTGCCTCACCTTCGCGACTTTGCTCGTTGCCAGTAACAGAAGTATTAGCACCAGCATCAGCATAAAATTTATCAGATAAATCGGTGCCCGCAGGTAATATCTGCTCTGCTAAATTACCGTTGTCATAAAGTCCAAACCCCTTTAGCGGATTGTTGCCTAAGTTACCTGCTGGAAAATGCGGTGTGATAAGGTAAATAAACCCTGCTAGCAAACTGATTGAAATGGCTAATAAAATACGTCTGCCATAGCGCCAATGACCAATATATTGCACCGTGTTTAAGCTACTATTGCCATTAGCTAAATTATCATTGGTTAAGTAAGGTTCTGATTGGGCATGATTGGGAATAACCGAGCTGATTGCAGTTTTACTAACTGTTAAATAGCGCTGCTTATCCACAAATATTTGTGCCAAATAAAAACAGGCAAATAAGCAAAACAATAGCATAAAAATTAAATAGCTGGCGGAGAAAGTAGATACTGCGCCTGCCATTAGCGAGATAAACGCAATGAGCAAACCAAAATAAACTTGTCTATGTTCTCTGAAGATAAAGTTAAGCGCAATTTGTAAAAAAAACAGCATGGCAATAAGACCTGCTATTAATCCATAACTAAATATTAAGATGAATAGTAATGCCAAACCGATGATAGCCGACCCATCTGACCATGACTTGAACGCATCCTTCTCGTTTCTAGCATTAAACGCCAATGTTAATGACACAAGACTAATTATCAAGCTAAGAACAAACGTGACCAGCGCCATGCCCCAACCTGCTAAGCCAAAGCTTGCACCCGAAAACCCTATTGCGGTTAATACAGCAAGCCAAAGATAAATATTAAAATCTTGGATAATGTGTTCATTGTGGGTAGGGTCTATATCGTCATGGGCTGACTTCAATGTAGACTTAAGCTTAGACTGAAAGGGCGAGACGTATTGTTTTAAAGGCATTAGCTACGCTCCAAGCTGTGCTCATTACTATTTTGCTTATTGCTGTTTTGCTTATTAATATGAGTCGCTACTTCAAAATTTGCCCCACCAAATAGAGCTTGCAGCTGTTGATGTGAACTGCGCGGATTAATTTCATACTGCACGGCTTGCGACAAAGGAATGATGCGATTGGTTTTGATAGCTGGGTTTAGATAAATAAGATGGCTTTGAGCGTCTGCGTTTTGTCCATGCGCTTCTGAGTTTGTCGCTGTCTTAGAGTCTGTACTTGACCTTGACGTTGACATTGCATAAGGCATGGAATGAGGCAG
>NW_027832122.1:0-270 GCF_054177405.1 Leptonychotes weddellii
CAAAAACAGAACAAAACAAAAACAGAATATGATCAAATACGATCAGGCTGGTGCATAGATCAGTGCCACATATTAGATTTTGGGTGTGTTTTGGTCTGTTAGAAGAAACTGTGTCTCAAAATTTTAAAGAAAGAAAAATTTATATATGTACAAAAATAAGGATTGATATGATGAAGTGATGGAATATGACTGTAAAGATTAAAATTATAAAAAATTTTATAAAAGGAATTGATAAGAAGTTGTTTGAAAAAAGAAAGAAGAGGATTTTAA
>NW_027832123.1:0-270 GCF_054177405.1 Leptonychotes weddellii
AGGTCATAAGGGTAGGGCCTTAACCCCATAGAACTGGTGTCCTTATAAGAAGAGGAAGAGACACCAGAGCACTCTCTCTGTGCACACAGAGGAAAAGCTGTGTGAAGACATAATGAAAAGGTGGCTGTCTACAGCCAACAAGAGAGGTCTCATCAGAAATAAATCCTGATGTCATTTTGCTCTTGGACTTCCAGCCTCCAGAACTGCAAGAAAATAAATTTCTGTTGTTCGAGCCATCCACTCTGTGATACTTTGTTTTAGCAGCCCAAA
>NW_027832124.1:0-270 GCF_054177405.1 Leptonychotes weddellii
ATTAAACACTTATATTTAGACTATAACCTAGGTATTCCAAAACCCATATAAGAAATATAATATATAGAAAAGAGAGGAGTGTTTGAGCATTCTTATCTTTTACTTCTATAAAATCTCTGCTCTGATTGCTCTTTTACTTTTATCTGGTTTGCATTTATTCTATCACTTATAAAATGCAACCATTTCCCATTTCCCTAAGTTTCAATCTTTCTTCTCACTCTTCAGTTTTCACTCTAGTGGATAATGTTTTTCAGCATACAAACATCTTCC
>NW_027832125.1:0-270 GCF_054177405.1 Leptonychotes weddellii
CCAGGTTCCCAGGTCCCTCCGCGGTGCAGCCTATTCATAGGGGACTACATTTCCCATAAGGCCTGTGGAGCTCGTTTCCGGAAGGCGTCAGAAGCATCGGCCTCTTTGGGGCAGGTTTCTGGGTAGTATCTCTGGGGCTTCCCTGAGAGCTGCGCTCCTTTGTAAAAAGGAGGAGTATATATCATTTTCGTTAAAAAAAATATAAAGACATCGAATTTTTAAGAACTGGAAAATCTAAATCAGCGGTGTAAAATAATAATCTACCCTTAG
>NW_027832126.1:0-270 GCF_054177405.1 Leptonychotes weddellii
AAAAGATCCTGACAGTCTGAGTTTACTGTAATGGAAGATGTTAAATTCTATCTACCAAAAAAGAGTAATGGACTTTTTAAAAAATGACAACAGTAAATATTTAAGAGATTTATTAAAGCATCTTATCACAAAGATGGAAACACATACAAGTTAGAAACATGCAACCAACATCTTCCACAGTCAAGTTAAAAGGTTATGTTTTTTTCCTGTTTTCATAGCTGAAAACTTCAGATCTTATATCCAACTCACTCACCCTGAATATTTAAGTCA
>NW_027832127.1:0-270 GCF_054177405.1 Leptonychotes weddellii
ATATATATATATATACATATATATTTTTTTCTTAAAAGAGAATAAATGCAGTTGTCAGAGCGATGGATCTAGTTGTAGGTGGAAATTCATATAAAGAACTTAGGTTGCAAGTTTCCTCTGTGTGAAGTAAATAGGTTCAAAGTTACTTCCTTTTTCTCACAGTTTTGAAATCAGGACATTGCTAGGGAATTATGCATACGTTAATGGTATTGGAGTAAAATGGTTTGCTTTTAGAAATACTAAGAAAAGGGGCGCCTGGGTGGCTCAGTC
>NW_027832128.1:0-270 GCF_054177405.1 Leptonychotes weddellii
AATCTGGTCTCACCGATAAACTCGTTATGGCCAAATTTGTCCTCATCACAGACAGAGATCCTGCGATCAATGTAAGGGGTGGGGAGAGAACGAAGAGCCTATATTGAGCAAGTATCATGTACCAAGAGCTATGATTGATACTGTCAGGGAATGTGCAATGTGCATAGGAATATTTCAATTTCCTATTTATTGAGCACTAGGCCAGCTACTTTATGTTCCTTCTTTACTGCAGTGTAACTTACAAGCAGTGATGTGCCCACATCTTAAATT
>NW_027832129.1:0-270 GCF_054177405.1 Leptonychotes weddellii
AATGGTTAAGATGGTAAACATAAACATTATGTCTATTTTATCGTATTATCATTTCTTTAAAAAAAAAAAAAAACTCCCCAAGAAGACAAGGTCTTCAATTGCATCAATAGAATTTAATTAAACAAAAGAGCCTTTTTGGTTTTGCAGATAATTAAACATTTAGCACAAGGTACTGAAAGAGGTTTGTGCTATGGTTTTGTTTTCCTCTTGCTAGACCAAAGGGGACTATAATAATTTATGAGATATTGTGGAGCTGTCTGATTAGGAAAT
>NW_027832130.1:0-270 GCF_054177405.1 Leptonychotes weddellii
ATCTTCTTCTCTTTTTTTTTATTTCTTCAGCGTTGACCAGAAAGTGTCATTCTAGCAATAGGTATCCTATCCAATATTTAGTCCTCCATTATTTCTCTATATCTACTGTTATATAGTCCTTTAAATGTTTTTTTTAAAATATTTTATTTATTTATTTGACAGAGAGAAACATAGCGAGAGAGGGAACACAAGCAGGGGAAGTGGGAGAGGGAGAAGCAGGCTTCCCACTGAGCAGGGAGCCCGATGCAGGGCTTGAACCCAGGACCCTGG
>NW_027832131.1:0-270 GCF_054177405.1 Leptonychotes weddellii
ATGTGTAATGACATGTATTCATCATTATAGTATCGTACAGAGTATTTTCACTGCCCTAAAATTCCCCTGCGCTCCACCTATTCATCTTACCCACAGCTCTGGCAATTACTGATCTTTTTACCATCTCCATAATTTTGTCTTTTCCAGAATGTCATAGAGTTGAAATCATATACTATGTAGCCTTTTCTTTTTTTTTTTTAAAGATTTTATTTATTTATTTATTTGAGAGAGAGAGAATGAGAGAGAGCACATGAGAGGAGGGAGGGTCAG
>NW_027832132.1:0-2367 GCF_054177405.1 Leptonychotes weddellii
GACTTATTTCGCTCAGCATAATACCCTCCAGTTCCATCCACGTCGTTGCAAATGGCAAGATCTCATTCCTTTTGATGGCTGCATGATATTCCATTGTATATATATACCACACCTTCTTTATCCATTCATCTGTCGATGGACATCTTGTGAGCCTAGAATTCTATGTATAGCAAAAATGTGCTTCAAAAATGAAGATAAAGACATAGAGAATTTATTGCTAGCAGGCCTGCTGTAAAAGAAATATTAAAAGGATTTCTTCAGGCAGGACCAAAATGAAACTGTATGGAAACAAAAATGCGGGATGGAATGAAGAACATATGAAAAGATATATGATGAGTGAATTATACATGAATAAATATTGTATAAAACAATAGTTGTCATGTCTTGAGTTGAAATCATTTGTAGAACTTAAATGCATGACAACAGGGTGACTTCACCAAGATGGTGGAGCAGGAGACCCAAGTCTCCATCCCCACACAGAGAACAACAGTTAGACAGCTATCCACAAGTGAAAATAGCTCTGAAAGACCTCAGGAGTCCACTTAAGAAGCTTCAGCAATACAGCTGCCCTGCACCTGCATGCTGCCAGCTTGACTTCCGTCACCACTTTCCACAGCTCCTTGCTCACAGTTGACTTGCCCACAGCTAACCCCTGCAGCCATAGGAGTGCACAGCAGCAGCTGCTTGTGTGCCAGGAGCTGGTCCCAACCCCTGTCATAGGCCTATACCACCTCATGCACTAGCGGCTAGCCGCTGTACTTGTGCACCTGTATGTTGCTTACTTCAACTCCTATCGCTGATCCTCACTGCTGTGTGTGTGTGTCTAGGACTAGCCCCTATAGTAAGTAGCATGAGTGCACATCAAGAACCTCACAGCTACTTGGGTGCCTGGAGCTGGCCCTGACCCTGTCACAGGCCTATATCAACAAATATGCTTGCAGCTAGCCCCTGCAGATGTATACGTGCACATCAATGGCCCTGATTCCTTTCATTGGACCCTGCTGCCATGCATGTACCTTTGGCTAGCCCCTGCAGTTATGCAAGGGCATGCTAAACACCCTGGGACCCTACAGATGCTTCTGTGTCCACAGTTGGCCCTGGCCTCTGAAATTGGCCTTGGCCCTTGCCACTGCTTGTATGCTTGCAGCTGGCCCCTGCCACCACACAGGCACCAGTAGCCATTTCCCACAGCTGGTCATGTGCACACTATCAGCTCTCGTCCCTTGCCTCCGGACCTGGAGGCAACAGCCACTGCAGCCACCACAGACACCTTGCATGTCTCACTGAAAAGGATCATACAATTGTCAGTGTGGAAAACGGCTGCCTGAGCTGATAAGACACTATGCCGCACCCCAGACCCAGAGGTACCACATGCCCCCACACTTGGAGTCCCATACCAATAGACCAAGAGCCACAACATACTCTGTTGTCCTGACCCACAGGCAAAGGTTTTTCTTAACAAAAGTCAGTTCATAAAGTCTGGAAGATGTGACTGTTTCAAATGTGCAGACACATACCACAAGGCTACATTGATTGCTATGAGTCAGGGAAACATGACAACAGCAAAGTACACAATAAGCTTTCAGTAACTGACCCCAAAGAAATGGAGATCCACAAATTGCCAGACAAAGAATTCAAAATAATTGTTCTAAAGAAGCTCAGAGAGTTACAGAAGAACTTAGAAATTTTAACAAAATCAGAAAAACAATAAAAACAAAATGAGAAGTTCAACAAAGAGAGCACTAAAAATACCAAATAAATTTTGCAGAGGAATAAAATGACTGAAATTTTAGAAATGCAAAAGAGAGCTTCAATAGCACACTCAATCAAGCAAAAGGAAAAAAAAATCGGTGAATTAGAAGATAGGTCATTTGAAATTATCCAGTCAGAGGAGAAAAAAGAGTGAAAAAGAGTGAAGGAAGAAAGCCTATGGGACTATAGAACAACATTAAGTGAAACAATATTCACACTATAGGAATCCTAGAAAGAGAATAAAAAAAGGAGCAAAACGCTTATTTTAAGAAATAATGGCTGAAAACTTCCCAGACCTGGGGAAAGATATGGGCATTCAAGTATATGAAGCTTCAAGGTCTCCAATCAGGTTCAGCCTAGTGAAGACTTCACTGAGACACATTATAATAAAACTGTCAAAAATCAAAGACAGAGAGGGGCGCCTGGGTGGCTCAGTTGGTTAAGCGACTGCCTTCGGCTCAGGTCATGATCCTGGAGTCCCGGGATCGAGTCCCGCATCGGGCTCTCTGCTCGGCAGGGAGCCTGCTTCTCCCTCTGATCCTCCCCCCCTCTCATGCTCTCTCTCTCTGTCTCATTCTCTCTCTCAAATAAATAAATAAAATCTTAAAAAAAAAA
>NW_027832133.1:0-270 GCF_054177405.1 Leptonychotes weddellii
CTGGCATCCCGGGATTCTAGGTCAGGATGGACAGGATCGGGCTCCCTGTCACCGCTCTGATCTCCATCTCCTACCTGTCTTGCCTGGGCTCACGTATGCTCCGGCCACACTGACCTCTTGCTCCTGGAACAGGCCAGGCAGGCTCCCACCTGAGGGCCATTCCACGGGCTGTCACCTGTGCCAGGAAAGTGACTCCCCCGGATGTCCACGGTCACTCCTCACCTCCTTCCAGTCTTTTCTCGGAAGTCTCCTTCTTGAGGAAGTCCGTTC
>NW_027832134.1:0-270 GCF_054177405.1 Leptonychotes weddellii
ACCCTCCTCCCTCTCGTGCTCTCTGTCTCTCATTCTCTCTGTCTCAAATAAATAAATAAAATCTTTAAAACAAAAAAGATGTGTTCTATTTAAAGTAAGAGTAATAGCAAAGAGCCCAGTCAACACAGGTACAGCCCTGTAGTCTGGGACTGTTCAGACTTTAAGAAGCAGTGCTTTTGGCCACCCAGTGCTGAAGGTCTCCGAGGCAGAGGTTCCTGTCGCCTACAGCATCGGGCATGAGGATAGGAGGCTCTGGTGCACCCTGGGGAG
>NW_027832135.1:0-270 GCF_054177405.1 Leptonychotes weddellii
AGGCAGGGGGCGGCGGCGGCAGGCGGCGGCAAGCGGCGGCAGACGGGCGCAGGCAGTGGTAAGCGGCGGGAGCGAGCGGCAGCAGGTGGCAGGGCCAGGCAGCAGCGTTAGGTAGGCGGTGGCTGCAGCTGTTGGCAGGCGGCAGCGGTAGGCATGTGGTGGCGGTGGGCTGCGGTGGCGGGCAGTGGTAACTGGCAGCAGGCGGCGGCGGTAGGTAAGCAGCAGCAGGCGGTGGCGGGCTGCAGGCAGCAGGGGCCAGGCGGGAAGCGG
>NW_027832136.1:0-270 GCF_054177405.1 Leptonychotes weddellii
CCTGTTTCTCCCTCTGCTTGCTTCCCCTGCTTGTGCTTTCTCTCTCTGACAGGTAAATAAATAAAATCTTTTTTTTTTTTTTTAAAGGAACAAATCTTTAATTTGAGGGGGGACAGGGTTTTGTTTTTGTTTGTGGTTTTCAGTGATTTCACATGATCATTATTACTCATTGCTGGGATAGTATGGGATTTGGCCGCAATTTCCAACCCATCTCCCAGTCCTGCTGGTATAAAGGCCAAGAAGCCTCATTCACAGAAGCAGGTGGAATGA
>NW_027832137.1:0-270 GCF_054177405.1 Leptonychotes weddellii
CACACAACTTCAAAACTCATTCTAAAATTAAAGATATTTACTACCAGATTATAGACAGCTGCAGAATTTCATATTAATTTTTAAAATCTCTAGCAGTTTATTTTATACGTTTTCAAGATATTTCTGTAAAATTAATAAAGCATGCAACTTTTAGAAAATATTTCATTGAATAATTGTCCTATATGTTACTAAAAATGGGTTGCTTGCTTATAGAATAGAGATGTTAGCAACCTACAACTCCTGATTTTCTTGTTTCCTTGTGATTGGAAG
>NW_027832138.1:0-270 GCF_054177405.1 Leptonychotes weddellii
CCTTGGGCAGATTGCTTCACACTATAATGTAATACCTGTGTTGCTGGTAAATATTTTAGAAGATAACCCAATGTGTTTTCTCCTTGGTAATTCCTTCTAGCACCTCAACCCGAGCCTCTTCCCTCCTTAAAACCTTTTTCCCATGGCTTAGTCCTTCAGGGAAGAAATGATACAAGGTAAAACCAAACAAACAACAAAAGCAAAGGGTAACTTCTTGGCTTTGAATTCTCCAATTTCACTATTAAAAATCCATAGCATCAAGAGAATAAG
>NW_027832139.1:0-270 GCF_054177405.1 Leptonychotes weddellii
AGGAAGTCCTTCTGTTTCTTAGGGTGCTGATGCAGTGTGTTCCTACATTTTTGCCTTGCTTTCTCATTAACGATAAGAAAATATTTCTAAATAATTGGTCAAGTGATGAAGATCAGAAATCTCTATATAAGTTTCAGATAGATTGCTTAATCTCCTCTTTCTAAATGCCTGGCTTTCCCACAATCATGTATGAATGAATGAATCATCACCTGATGTCGGTAGGCACCACCAGGCTCTTTAGGTATTAAGCTCAGAGATGGTATTTGGCCA
>NW_027832140.1:0-270 GCF_054177405.1 Leptonychotes weddellii
GATCCCCGAAATCACTGGGTGGGCAAATCAGTAAAGTATATGGAGACTATCATGGGGAAGAAGGGGTTTCTTTTTTTTTTTTTTAAAGATTTTATTTATTTATTTGAGAGAGAGAGAATGAGAGAGAGCACATGAGACGGGGGGAGGGTCAGAGGGAGAAGCAGACTCCCTGCCGAGCAGGGAGCCCGATGCGGGACTCGATCCCGGGACTCCAGGATCATGACCTGAGCCGAAGGCAGTCGCTTAACCGACTGAGCCACCCAGGCGCCC
>NW_027832141.1:0-270 GCF_054177405.1 Leptonychotes weddellii
TAGTAGAATCACTAGAAACAAGTGCAGGAATGCCTGATGCACAGGTCATGCATTTTGCCACCACATTGTATTGAAAGAATGTCCAATATGTAAGATTCAGAAGTTGTATGTATGTCTTGAAGGATATAAAGGGGTATCCAGAAACCAAAGGGAAGAATGACATCCTATGTTTTCTTTTTCCAATGCAGGCAACCTTTGTGTATTCTTATGTGTATGTTTTGTTTGTCTGTACATGTGTGTCCTTTGCTGATATAATCTTGAATTAAAAAA
>NW_027832142.1:0-270 GCF_054177405.1 Leptonychotes weddellii
AAAAATATAAAGAACACACATATATATAATAAATTTGAAATATAAAAAATTCTACAATGTAATTATATTTGTGTAGAATTTTATATATTTTAAATTTATTTTATGTCTATATAATTGCATATTGTTTAATAGTATATATGTAATTGTATACTGTATATTGTGTATGTGTACATATGTATGTATGTGCATATATAAAATTATATTTGTTGAAGCGGGGTACCATGCAATGGCCACAAACCTGTTCTGCACCCAGAGTTGTTACCAGCACTC
>NW_027832143.1:0-2367 GCF_054177405.1 Leptonychotes weddellii
CTGCTGGAGACCAAGTGGCAATTCTACCAGAACCGCAAGTGCTGCGAGAGCAACCTGGAGCCCCTGTTCGAGGGCTACATCGAGACCCTGAGGAGGGAGGCCGAGTGCGTGGAGGCCGACAGCGGGAGGCTGGCCTCGGAGCTCAACCACGTGCAGGAGGTGCTGGAGGGCTACAAGAAGAAGTGAGTGCGGCCAGGAGTGATGCTGGGCACAGGAAATGGACTTGACTTGGAGCCCATTGGATTAGACTTGAGAGGAATTTCCCAGAAGGGCAAGAGGCCATGCAGGCCGGGGCGGGGGGTGCCGTGTGCAGTAGGATCTTCTCATCTGTGCCACTGGTGCCCAGTGGCCTGCCTGAGCCCAAGCCTGGGACTCCCCCAGCACACATATCTCTCCTACTTTGGCCTTCTCTTCTCGGAGGCTGTCCCTTGGGCCCGGTGGGCGGGGAGAGGGGACTTCTGCTGGCTTCAGGCCTTCTCCCGCTGACCTCTCAGTTCCCACCTGTAGCACCTTGGGGTGATGGGTTCTGGGGCTCTGGGTGACCCACTGCCCAGGGTGCTGAGTGCTGATTGTTGATGGGTGGCATAGGCCCCCAGCCTGAGCTAGGATGGACACCCAGGGGAGGGGGGGGTTGCTCTGCAATCCTAGCCCAGGGCTGCATGCTGTGTCCTTATTTTCTTCCTGAGGGGACCTCACAGCAGCTTTGGGAATGGGGCTGTGAGGTCCCAGAACATAGGCTCTCCGGACCCCTCAATTCAAAGTGGGGAGAGAATCCCAGACGCGTTCCAGATCCAGCCAGAAAGAAAGGATCCAGCAGAGCTGCTGGGGTCCCGGCTGCTGGGAGGTTCCTAATATTGCCCTTCCCTGACCTCCCTCTCTGCCCTCTTCTGCCTCAGGTATGAGGAGGAAGTTTCTCTGAGAGCAACAGCTGAGAATGAATTTGTGGCTCTGAAGAAGGTGAGTAATGTGGGATCGGAAGCACAGACATCAGGGATCCTGGAATGACAGATTCTTCCTGGGGAGACCCAGAGGGTCTCAACCTCAGTGTGGGGTACATGACCTGGCCACATCGAGATGGGAAATCCCAGAAATCAGGTCATGAAAGGCTCATTCAGGTCGCTGATGAAGGGTGATAACCTTGCAGTGTCCACTAACACCCTGCCCTGGGGCAGGTGGATGGCTGGGCTGACCTCTGGATGTCCTGCTCTGCTTCGGAAGTGGTGGTCTCCAGCGGGGGTCCCAGGGAGGCAGAGCAACTGCAGGCTCTCTATGGAGGGACAGTATCCTGTCTAACGTTGTGGGAAGTCTGACAAAAAGGAGGGGTGCAGCCCCAGGGTGTGGGGAGGATGGAGCAGAATCGGGAGTGGCCAGGTGGAGTCTGGGAGGACTGCCGGGGGGACCGGGGAGGGGTCGAGGTGGCCAAGCAGGGAGTCTGTCTGATGGGCTTCTTGGATTAAGGAGGCTACAAAGGAGAGCTGGAATAATAAGAGGAGTGAGAGGCTGGTGGCCCATCTCCAGGCACAAAGGGGTTTTTTCCCAGAAGAGCAGGAGGTTGTGAAGCCCATCCTGGGCAGGCCAGAAGAGATGAAGATGGGATGGGAATAGGAACACTGGGAATCCTTTCCCCTGGCCTCCAAGGATGGGGGAGAAGGGAGAGGAGCTTGGGGTGATGACCACCATGGGTCCTCTTCGCTCAAAGACTCCCACTTTTCCAGGATGTGGACTGTGCCTACCTCCGCAAGTCAGACCTGGAGGCCAACGCGGAGGCCCTGACTGAGGAGATCGACTTCCTGAGGCGCCTGTATGAGGAGGTGAGGGGCCGTGGTCCAGGCAGAAAACTGGCAACCAGCCTGGAAGAGGGGAGGGGGCTTTGGCCTAGGACTGGAGTTGGCCAGGGATTTGGGCTGGGGCTGCAATCCATGAGGCTGTCATGTGAGCAGGGGCTGGAGACCAGGGAAGGGCTGAGAAGATTGGGTCCACACTGTGGTGGATGAGGCTGGGGTGTAAACAAGATCCTTCCATCCTCCCACCCCCCACCATCTGCAGGAGATCCGTGTTCTCAATGCCCACATCTCAGACACCTCGGTCATCGTCAAGATGGACAACAGCCGGGACCTGAACATGGACAGCATTGTGGCTGAGATCAAGGCTCAGTACGACGACATCGCCAGCCGCAGCCGGGCTGAGGCCGAGTCCTGGTACCGCAGCAAGGTGAGGGGCGGAGGACACCTGCCTCCTAGACATGGCAGTGGCAGGGAATCCAGGTATATAATAACAAGGTTTCTTTTGTCTGGGGATTCCGATCCCTTGGATGGTAACAGAAGGGCAGACAGCTCTCAGGTTATAGTGGCTGGGCAAGGCTGCCAC
>NW_027832144.1:0-270 GCF_054177405.1 Leptonychotes weddellii
GCACGAACAATGAATCATGGAACACTTCATCTAGAACTAATGATGTAATGTATGGGGATTAACATAAGAATAAAAAAAAAAAGACTGCTATTATTGGATTAATGAGTTTTAGGATGTGAATATTTGTGAGAAGCTCACCCAACAGACTTCATTTGGTTTAAGGCAAAAAATTGATGTCAAATAAAAAAAGGGGTACGAGTAGCTGTACTTCATATTGTAAACAATGTGCTATAATGCATATAATTCTATGTTTCAAAATAGTCTCCTAGA
>NW_027832145.1:0-270 GCF_054177405.1 Leptonychotes weddellii
GTTATACGCAAACAATGAATCATGGAACACTACATCAAAAACTAATGATGTAATGTATGGTGATTAACATAAAAAAAAAAAAGAAGTCTGTTACCTGAAAGGGGGCCCTCACCTGACCATGCTGGCTCCCTAATCTAGGACTTCCAGCATCCAGAACTGTGAGAAATACATTTTTGTTGTTTATAAGCTAAAAAAAAAAAACCAGAAAAAAACAATGTGGATTTAGTGTTGCCAGGTTTTAGCAAAAACAAAAACCCAGATAAATACAAA
>NW_027832146.1:0-270 GCF_054177405.1 Leptonychotes weddellii
AACACTTCATCTAAAACTAATGATGTAATGTATGGGGATTAACATAAGAATAAAAAAAAAATAAAAAAAACCATAATTTTTATAGTTTACATATACAGGAAAGGTATATTTTATAAGTATTTTGGGAGGGATGGTAAAATACAGTAATTTTTTTCTTATTGATGTTTCTAAAATATTTATTCTTTAAGTGTTAATTTAAAATTATTTTAAAAATAAATATCTTAATACACAAAAATTATAGCTCTTAATATATGCATGCTATGTATTCTG
>NW_027832147.1:0-270 GCF_054177405.1 Leptonychotes weddellii
CAGTTCATGCGTGCGTGACCCCGCCGCTCCGGGTTTCCGCCCTGGGGGATGCAGTTCGCAGGCATGACCCCGCCGCTCTGGGTTTCCACCCTGGGGGCTGCCCTAAAGTCCTTTCCTGATGCTACCGGTGTGCGAGTCTGTGCCCCGTCCCTAGCACGCGAGGCTGTTGCTCACCGGCGGTACAGGATCCCCATGGCCAGGCACCCTCCCGCTGCTGTTTATCCTTCGATATCTGCCCGCAGGATCACAGCTCTCCGCTTCGTACCTCAA
>NW_027832148.1:0-270 GCF_054177405.1 Leptonychotes weddellii
CTCACAGCCCAGGCCTGATGGGGGGATGGAGAAACGGTCAGGCAGATGCTTGGGAGACACACAGGAGTGTGCAGGAGGGGCCCCTAACTTGGGAGGGGTGGGAGGGACGGGGAGAGTCGATATCACACAAAGGACTGGGTTCAAATCCCAGCCTGACCACTTCCCAGCTTAGTGACCTCGGCCAGGAGCTTCATGTCTGCGAACCTCCATTTCCTCTTCTGTAAAATGAGGATAATAATTCCCCCCAGGGTTGTTGGGGTATTAAATGAG
>NW_027832149.1:0-270 GCF_054177405.1 Leptonychotes weddellii
CTTTAAAGGCATATCATTAAATCACTGAATTCACTTTTTTGACATAATACTGTGGTCGTAAGACTGAAATTTTCCTTTAAAGTCCCATACCTTTTTTACAGTTCTTGAAGCCAAAATATAAGCAAAATGCCAGATGAAGAGAGGGCCCCAGTGATAATCTGTGATATAGTTAAATTAATATTATTTGATACCAAAAAAAATTTAAAAATCCTTAGCATATTGGTTTCTGATATGATATGGTGGGGAAGGGGGACAGAATCATGTGAATGA
>NW_027832150.1:0-270 GCF_054177405.1 Leptonychotes weddellii
TGCACAAACAATGAATCATGGAACACTTCATCTAAAACTAATGATGTAATGTATGGGGATTAACAAGAATTAAAAAAAAAAGAAAAAAAAAATCCCAAAGAAGACTTTCCTAAAAGGAATAGAATAATATTCCTGAATATTTTAAAGAGAAAAGCAAGCTTTTCATAAAGTTTAGTGTTTCTTCCTGTTTTTTAAAAAAAAGAAACAAATCCTTAGTGAAATAGATATTAATATAAACCACCAACATTAAGCTTCATGCTTAATGGTAAA
>NW_027832151.1:0-270 GCF_054177405.1 Leptonychotes weddellii
GAGCAGGGAGCCGGACGCGGGACTCGATCCCGGGACTCCAGGATCATGACCTGAGCCGACGGCAGTCGCTTAACCGACTGAGCCACCCAGGCGCCCCAAGCTTATGCTCATTTTTCAACCTGCGGTGTTGAGAATACGTTTCATGGCACCACCACCACCAGTGTAAAATAGTGCTAAAGCGTTCTGCGATTTGAGAGCCAATTTTCATTTCTTCCGTTGTCACTGAGGTTGGATGAACTTAGGCTCAGTCAGGTTCCGTAGCAGGGAATA
>NW_027832152.1:0-270 GCF_054177405.1 Leptonychotes weddellii
ATATATAATTGGAATCCCAAAAGGAAAAGTGAAATGAAATCGGATGGAAGCCTTTTTTTTTTTTTTTTTTTAGAGATAGCGCGGGCTCCACGCCCAGTTCAGAGCCCCATGCAGGGCTTGATCTCCTGGTCCTGAGATCATGACTTGAGCTGAAATCAAGAGTTGGGCACTTAACTGACTGAGCCACCCACGTGCCCTGAGACCAAAGCCATATTTGAAGAAATAATTGCAAAAATGTCCAAATCTACAGGAAGAAAGGTATCAACTCAC
>NW_027832153.1:0-270 GCF_054177405.1 Leptonychotes weddellii
ATCCATGAGCATGCAACGTCTTTCCACTTCTTCTGTCTTGACACAATTTCTGTCATCAATGTTTTATAGTTGTTAGAGTACAGGTCTTTCAAAATTTGGTCTCTGTTTTTAAAAAGGTTTTCATTATCTATCTTGCCTCCACCTCTCCGAAGATGTGAAATACCTAATAAAGACCCAGTCTTAGTTCCCATAACTAAGAATGACAGGCAAGGAATTCTCTGAAATGTTTGCAAGTTAATTGTTCAAAAGTAAACCACAATGAATTATCAC
>NW_027832154.1:0-2367 GCF_054177405.1 Leptonychotes weddellii
AGAGTGAGATAGCGAGAGCAGGAACATAAGCAGGGGGAGCGGGAGAGGGAGAAGCAGGCCTCCTGCAGTGCAGGGCAGGGAGCCCGATGCAGGGCTCGATCCCAGGACCCTGGGATCATGACCTGAGCCACCCAGGCGCCCCAAACATTGTTTTTAAATGATAAAAACAATATGACACTTTCATACTAAATTCTAAATAAAATTCTAATCAAAATTTTTAAAACGGTTTTAGTTATTTGAGAGAGAGAGTGTGCGCCAGCGCCAACATGAGCAGGGAGCAGGGACAGAGAGAGAGAGGGAGAAGCAGACTCCCTGCTGAGCGGGGAGCCTGATGCGGGGGGGATTATATGCAGGATCATGATCTGAACCCAAGGCAGCTGCTTAACCAACTGAGCCACCCAGGCACCCCTCTAAGCAAATTCTAATACTAATTCAAAATAAAACAGGGTGCGCCTGGGTGGCTTAGTCGGTTGAACGTCTGCCTTCAGCTCAGGTCATGATCCCAGGCCCCTGGGATCGAGCCCCGCATCGGGCTCCCTGCTCAGCAGGGAGCCTGCTTCTCCCTCTCCCTCTGTCTGCCACTCCCCCTTCTCGTGTTCTCTGTCTCTGTCAAATAAATAAATAAAATCTTTAAAAAAAAAAAAACACAAAACAAAATAAAACAGAACTTTTCATTGAATAAACTCCCTATCCCACCTCCTCCCCCGCCTCTTCCTGCCACATGGCCCGGGGTGTCTTCGGACCAGACATTTCTGAGCCAGCTTAGTGCTGGCCAGGCCTGTGCAGCCAAGCTTTGATTAAATGGCCTTTGGGACCTCCCTCATCTTTCAGGGACCCGTTTCCCCTGAATAGCACTAGGAGTGAGGGTTGGGGTTGGGGGAAGTTTGCAGGAAGGAGAAGATGGGATGTGTTTGCAAGGGAACCTGGCAATTAAATAAAACTCTGAATGAAAAGGAAAGATCCCCTTCTAGCAGAAGGCCTGGGTCAAGATTGATTTATTTCTCTCTGGGGTTGTGGGAGTGTGGGTTGGAGGAAACATGCTCTGTGGTCTTGGGCAGGACAGCTCCCTCTATGGGCCTCAGTTTCCCTGTCTATGAAATGGGATGGAACTGGTTGGCTGAGCTACCTGCCTTAGATGGTTTAGGATTTTAATTCCTGGAACATAAAAAGGGGAAAACACAAGAAGCTTTGGTTTTAAAAAAAATACAGGCTAGGGGCGCCTTGCTGGCCCAGTGGGTAGAGCATGCAACTCTTGATCTCCAGGTCGTGAGTTGGAGCCTCATGTTGGGGGTAAAGTTTACTTAAAAAATAAATAAATAAAGTTTTTCTTTCTTTCTTTCTTTTTTTTTGATTTCAAATTTTTATTTAAGTTCTAGGTAGTTAACATATAGGATAAGATTGGTTTCAGGTGTAGAATTTAGTGATTCATCACTTCTATATAACACCCCGTGCTCATTATAATAAGTGCCCTCTTTAATACCCATCACCCAGGGGCGCCTGTGTGGCTCAGTCAGTTAAGTATCTGACTCTTGATTTTGGCTCAGGTCATGACCTCAGGATCAGGAGATGGAGCCCCACGTGGAGACCGGTGAGGGGCTCTGCGCTCAGAGATTCTTTCCCTCTGCCCGCCGCCCCCCCCGCCACGAGCACATGCATGCTCTCTCTCACAAATAAATAAATAAGTAAGTAAATAAATAAATGCATAAATAAATCTTAAAAAAAATACTCATCACCCATTTAGCCCATCTCCCGCCTACCTCCCTCCACCAACCCTCAGTTTCTTCTCTGTAGTTAAGAGTTTCTTATGGTTTGCCTCCCTCCCTCTCTATCTCTAATTTTTTCCCTTCCTCTGTGTTCATCTGTTTTGTTTCTTAAATTCCACATCTGAGGAAATCCTATGATATTTGTCTTTCTCTGGCTGACTTCTTTCACTTAGCGTTATACTCTCTGGCTCCATCCATGTTGTTGCAAATGGCAAGATTTCATTCTTTTTGATGGCAGAGTAACATTTCATTGTGTATGTATATACACACACATACACACACACACACACACATATATATATATATATATATATACACACCACGTCTTTTTTTTTTTTTTTAAAGATTTTATTTATTTATTTGACAGAGTGAGACACAGCGAGAGAGGGAAGACAAGCAGGGGGAGCGGGAGAGGGAGAAGCAGGCTTCCCGCCGAGCAGGGAGCCCGATGCGGGGCTCGATCCCAGGACCCCGGGATCATGACCCGAGCTGAAGGCAGATGCTTAATGACGGAGCCACCCAGGCGTCCCTATACCACCTCTTCTTTATCCATTCATTAGTCGATGGACATTTGGGCTCAAAATAAAAAGTATTTAAAAAAAAA
>NW_027832155.1:0-270 GCF_054177405.1 Leptonychotes weddellii
GCAGCTGTGGCCTCAGCTCCCAAAGGTGCCCAGGCCCCTACAAAGGCTTCAGTACAGAGACCTCTGCCTTCTGATGTGAGGACAGAAGGACTGGAGTGACCCCTGGGCTTCTGTCACATGGGGCCGGTGTCCTCCCGGGTTATTTGTAAAGTAAACCTGAGGCAGGATCTGTTAAAGGAAAAAAGAGAGAGAGAGAGAGAGTACACATTACCTGAAAGGAACACCGACAGAGGCCCAGAATATCTGGAGTCTTGTTGAGGGATAAACCTA
>NW_027832156.1:0-270 GCF_054177405.1 Leptonychotes weddellii
AAAAAAAAAACTGCATGTCTTTAATGAGAACTTTTCAGATGTGAATTGATTTTCTGTATTTTTTTTTTTATCAGTTTTAGAAAACTGAGTTTTTTAGAAGCTGAAAGCCAACAGACCAAAATCTATGTGATTTCTATGAGTAAATGACAGTTTAAGAAGGAAATAAAGTGGGCAAAATGTTAATACATGCCTAACTTGGCTTACCAGCATTTTCAAAATCAAAGGATGCTCTTTAAGTCACATGCAGGTACTCTTTTAACCAGTTTGACA
>NW_027832157.1:0-270 GCF_054177405.1 Leptonychotes weddellii
GCAAATGATATATATGATAAGGGGTTAACATCAAAAATATATAAAGAACTATACAACTCAACACCAAAAAGCCCAAATAGTCTGGTCAAAAAATGGGCAGGAGCACCTGGGTGGCTCAGTCAGTTAAATGTCTGCCTTTGGCTCAGGTCATGATCCTGGGGTCCTGGGATGGAGCCCCACATTGGGCTTCCGGCTCGGCAGGGAGCCTGCTTCTCTCTCTTCCTCTGTCCCTTCCCCCCTCCCCCTGTTCATGCTCTCTTTCTCAAGCAA
>NW_027832158.1:0-270 GCF_054177405.1 Leptonychotes weddellii
AGAGCACGACAGTTTTTACCACTCACCAGCTAAAGAGACTGCAAGATTCATCTCGGCTTCTACTATGACAATGACCAAGAACAGCAAGGTTTCCAGCCCCTTGTTCTTGTAGAATTTGTTCAAGAAAACACACGTGCGCGCGCCTCCCCCCTGTGCATGGAAGGGAAAGGTGCCTCCGTAGTGATGAGGGAAAGGCTCTGGCCCATGGGTCTAGGAAGAAAAGTGCCCTCTTCCCTCAAATGGTGGCCGAGGAAAATAAAGGTGAAAAAG
>NW_027832159.1:0-270 GCF_054177405.1 Leptonychotes weddellii
GAACTAAAAAAAATTATCCTAAAATTCATGTGAAACCACAAAAGACTCTGAAGAGTCAAAACAATCATGAGGGGGCGCCTGGGTGGCTCAGTCGTTAAGCGTCTGCCTTCGGCTCAGGTCATGATCTCAGGGTCCTGGGATCGAGCCCCGCATCGGGCTCCCTGCTCGGCAGGAGGCCTGCTTCTCCCTCTCCACTCCCCCTGCTTGTGTTCCCTCTCTCGCTGTATCTCTCTCTGTCAAATAAATAAAAATCTTTAAAAAAAAAAAAAA
>NW_027832160.1:0-270 GCF_054177405.1 Leptonychotes weddellii
GACCTGAGCTGAAATCAAGAGTGAGACGCTTAACAGACTGAGCCACCCAGAAGCCCCTTATTTGACAGTTATTTTTTTTTTTTAAAGATTTTTTATTTATTTATTTGAGAGAGAGAATGAGATAGAGAGAGCATGAGAGGGGGGAGGGTCAGAGGGAGAAGCAGACTCCCCGCTGAGCAGGGAGCCCGACGCGGGACTCGATCCCGGGACTCCAGGACCATGACCTGAGCCGAAGGCAGTTGCTTAACCAACTGAGCCACCCAGGCGCCC
>NW_027832161.1:0-270 GCF_054177405.1 Leptonychotes weddellii
ACTTATCCAGGTTGTTGATGTATTAAGAGTTGGGTTTTTTTTACAGTATTGGTTTGTTTCTGGCGTGTTTCACGTGTTGGGTGGATGTGTTGTATCCGTTCCCATCCGTCTGCCTCAGTTGTGTGGAGTTGGTAATAAACTGCTACCACACTTACCACAGAGCATCAGGGATACGTGTTTTGTGTGTGTGTGTGTGTGTGTGTGTTTAGATTTATTTATTTGAGAGAGACAGAGAAGGGGGGGAGGGGGAGAGAGAGTCCTAAGCAGGCT
>NW_027832162.1:0-270 GCF_054177405.1 Leptonychotes weddellii
ATCCATGAGCATGCAACGTCTTTCCACTTCTTCTGTCTTGACACAATTTCTGTCATCAATGTTTTATAGTTGTTAGAGTACAGGTCTTTCAAAATTTGGTCTCTGTTTTTAAAAAGGTTTTCATTATCTATCTTGCCTCCACCTCTCCGAAGATGTGAAATACCTAATAAAGACCCAGTCTTAGTTCCCATAACTAAGAGTGACAGGCAAGGAATTCTCTGAAATGTTTGCAAGTTAATTGTTCAAAAGTAAACCACAATGAATTATCAC
>NW_027832163.1:0-270 GCF_054177405.1 Leptonychotes weddellii
GCGGCTGCCTTCAGCTCGGGTCATGATCCCAGGGTCCTGGGATCGAGCCCCACATCGGGCTCCCTGCTCCACAGGAAGCCTCCTTCTCCCTCTCCCACTCCCCCTGCTTGTGTTCCTGCTCTCGCTGTCTCTGTCTCTGTCAAATAAATAAATAAATAATAATAAAGATTTTATTTGTTTATTTGTCAGAGAGAGAGAGTGCAATGTATTTTGCATTCTTTTTATCATACTAAGACTTCAAAATAATCCAGTGTGTATGTGACACAGCAC
>NW_027832164.1:0-270 GCF_054177405.1 Leptonychotes weddellii
CATAAGAGACAGAGAGAGAGAGAGAGAGAGAGGCAGGCTCCCCGCTGAGCAGGGAGCCCGATGCGGGACTCGATCCCAGAACCCTGGGATCATGACCTGAGCTGAAGGCAGATGCTCAACCATCTGAGCCACCCAGGCACCCAGCTTAGTGGTTTCTGAGGGAGCATTTTCTCTATTAGTAATTCTTTGAATCTCTTTTTCCATGTCTGTGATGATATTGTCTGAGTATAACCTTAATTTTCATTTGTTTCCAGTGTTTATAATTTATTC
>NW_027832165.1:0-2367 GCF_054177405.1 Leptonychotes weddellii
TTGCCCCTGAATGCCCTTAGTCAGTGGAGTAAGGCAAGAAAAATAAAAGGACTAACGATTAAATAAGGAGAAACAAATTGTTATTTTTCACTGATGATGTCATTATTATGTATGTGGCAAATCCAAAAGTATCTACAGATAGATTGTTACAATTAATAAAAGTTAAACAGGTTAATTTAAAAGTCGCATTTAAAAAAAAAAACAGTATGGGGCGCCTGGGTGGCTCAGTTGGTTAAGCGACTGCCTTCGGCTCAGGTCATGATCCTGGAGTCCCGGGATCGAGTCCCACATCAGGCTCCCTGCTCTGCAGGGGGTCTGCTTCTCCCTCTGACCCTCCCCCCTCTCATGTGCTCTCTCTCATTCTCTCTCTCTCAAATAAATAAAATCTTTAAAAAAAAAAAAAAAAGAGTCTATTAGGTAATCTCTACACCCAAGGTGGGGCTCACACTCACAATCCCGATATCAAGAGTCACATGCTCTACTGATTGAGCCAGCCAGGCGCCCCTAACTGCTAGAAGTTTCTAAAAGCCAACTTATGGCAGGCAGGAGAGAGAGTGAATATTGCCATGCTCCACTGTTTTTCTTTAAATCAACAGCTTCATCACAAAAATTCTGAGTTTCAGTTACTCTGTTCACATTTAAAAATCTATTTATTTGACAACTACTGTTTCCATTTTGATTAGAATATTACAACTTATATGAATGAAATTATAAAAAATATGTAATATAATTCCAAGTACATTTCTGTGCCTTTAGGATTTTTTTCCCATAAGAATATTGTTTAAAGGTATACAACATGGTGGTTTGATATATGTATACATTGTGCAGTGATTACCACAATCAGGCTATGTAACATACCCATCACCTCACATAGTTAGCCTTTTTTTAGGTTTGGCGAGAACACTTAAGATTTACTCTCTCAGGGGCGGCTCAGATCATGGTCTCTGGGTCTTGGGATCGAACCCTGGGTCGGGCTCCATGCTCCACGGGGAGTCTGCTTGAGATTCTCTCTTTCCCTCTCCCTGTATCCCTCTCCCTGTATCCCTCTCCCTCCCTCTCTCTTTCAAATAAATAAATTAATTTAAAAAAAATTTAGTCTCTCAGCCAATTTCAAGTATATAATATAGTTTTCTTAACTATAGTCACCAGGCTATACAGTGGCTCCCCAGAACTTATTCCTCTTATAATTGAGAGTTTGTATTCTTTGACCAACATCTACCCACTTTCCCCCACTCCTCAGTCCCTGGTAACTACCATTCTACTCTCCCGTTCTAGGAGTTCAATTTTTTTTAATTTCCACATATAAGATGATATAGTATTTTTGTGACTTATGTCCCAGTAAAGCTGGAGGAAAGAAAAGAAATTTTATAACACGATTCTAAGGTCCTCAAAGTTTTGTGAAGAAACCCCTTCAGTAAGATATGTGATACTCTCTGGAGGCAAACTTCATTTGAGCTTCCTTCTCGTTTTCCAACTATTAATGAGTTTAAGCTAAGGCACATTGTGTTTTTACCACAAACATTATGACCACAAATACTGAATTTGCCAAGGCTACAGGTTCACTTGAATGAGATTTCAGATTTTAAATACTGAATAGCTAGGAAGTGTCATCTCTCAAGCATGTCATCGGCCTTTTCAGCATTACTTAAGGAACTACAGGACAGCAGTGGTAATGTCTGTTTTAGGCAGCACATTACCAAAAGTTCATCTTCAGTTTCTCAAGGAGTGAGGGGTGGAAGGCCTACTCTGAACTTTTGTGCAGCTAGAAGAGATGGCATTATTTGAACTGCCTGAACTTAAAGCCCCATTTTTTTTTTTTTTTCACAGTGCTTGGGTTTTATTTAACATCATGTCCATGACCCAGGGCCAGCTTGGAATCCCCAGTCAGGACAGAGTCACATGGCCCACAGCTCACCAGGGCCCCCACTCTCCCAGTCCACCCTGTGCTGACATAAGCCAAGGGGCCCCCATAAAGTAGGCGTGGGACTCAGTTCACTTACAGGTTTTTAGAACCCTTGTAAAATGGATTCCCAGAGCAGCCGCTTCTCCCAGAAAACTCCCAGGAAACTCCGACAGCGGCGGTGGGCGGGTCAGGGTGGGCTCCTAGGTGCTGGTCTTTGGTTTTGGTCTAAGCTTGCTCCAAACTCTCTCCAGGGCCACTTTTCCCATGACGAAGGTGATGGCAAAATTACGCTTGTACCAGTCTCTGTTATAATACATGTGCTTCAGAAAATTTTTACTTAAAAATTCCTTGTAAAAGTCAGCCATTTCTTCTGCATCTAATGTTGCTTTTTGACCTGATCCAGCTCCCAGTTCCAGGCCTTTAGCTTTTAGTCTTGAGTGAATAAATTCTTCTTTTTCCTTACG
>NW_027832166.1:0-270 GCF_054177405.1 Leptonychotes weddellii
AGGGAACACAGGCAGGGAGAGTGGGAGGGGGAGAAGCAGGCTTCGCACTGAGCAGGGAGCCCGATGCGGGACTCAATCCCAGGACCCTGGGATCATGACCTGAGCCGAAGGCAGACGCTTAACGACTGAGCCACCCAGGCGCCCCTCATTTAATTTTTAAAAGATTTTATTTATTTATTTGACAGAAAGAGCAAGCATGTCGGGGGAGGGACAGAGGGAGAGTGAGAAGCAGACTCCCCACCGAGCAGGGAGACTGATGTGGGACTCAAT
>NW_027832167.1:0-270 GCF_054177405.1 Leptonychotes weddellii
ATGCACCAAAATGTCAATAGTGACTATCTTTTAAAGATGAACTTACAGTTGACTTAGTTTTCATTTTTTTTATTTCCATGTTTTTTTTCTTTTTAAGATTTTATTTCATTATTTGACAGAGAGAGAGAGAGAAAACATGCAGGGAGAGGGAGAGGGAGAAGCAGGCTCCCCACTGAGCAGAGAGCCCAATGCGGGACACAATCCCAGGATCCTGAGATCATGACCTGAGCCGAAGGCAGACGCTTAACTGACTGAGCCACCCAGGTGCCC
>NW_027832168.1:0-270 GCF_054177405.1 Leptonychotes weddellii
CGCTGAGGAACTGTATTTCAGAACCAAGAAAATTTCACAGGCAACACCATACAAACTTAGGAGACCAGGAAATCAGGAACAGCCAAGGGTTTCCCACACTCCCAGACTAAGGAGGAGCTACAAGAGGGAGACAAAGACAGGAAATTAAGGAAGGGGGTCTGATGTTGTGGGATGTTCAAACAGGCCTAGGGTCTGCCTACTGACTCCAGGCTGAGGGCCCAAAGCCTGAGATACAGTCCCCTTGAAAGACTGGGAATCAAAGGTTTTCCC
>NW_027832169.1:0-270 GCF_054177405.1 Leptonychotes weddellii
GTAGATATAGGTCTTCATTTCTTTTGGCTAATGCCTAGGAGTAGATTTGCTGGATCAAATAATAACTCTTTGTTTAATTTTTAAGGAACTACCAAACTTTTTTCCAAAACATCTGCACCACTTTATATCCCCACCAGTGATGTCTCAGTGTTCCAGTCTCTTCACATCCCCATCAACATACATTATTATGTCTTTTTTTATTTTTATTTTTTTTATTTTTTTTTTTGAATTTTTTTTTTATTCTTATGTTAATCCCCATACATTACATCA
>NW_027832170.1:0-270 GCF_054177405.1 Leptonychotes weddellii
GCAGAATAGTTTATATTGAACTAAGACTATTGCCAAAAACAATTATAAAGTCTAGACAAATATTTCTATGTCTCTGTATATCAACCAAAAGCAAGCAGACAGTGGACCTGCTTTTATACTTTTAAGAATGGAAGTACACTGGATGAGATACACATTTAACTGGCACTTCCCAGTTTGTTCCATGCATAGGAGATAGAGTTCAAGTAGAAAACAAAAGTCTGAGGTCAGAGCTGCTAAAAATTGATGAGGATGGGTAAGTACATGAAAGGA
>NW_027832171.1:0-270 GCF_054177405.1 Leptonychotes weddellii
TCCCCAATCCATCCTGCACACATTCTCTCTCTCTTTTCTCGGAGCTTCATTTATTTGAGCGAGAGAGAGTGAACAGAAAGGAGGGGCAGAGGGAGAGGGAGAGAGAAACAAGCAGACTCGGCACTGAGCTTGGGGCTTGACGTGGGGCTCCATCTCACGACCCTGACATCACAACCTGAGCGGAAACCAAGAGCTGGACAATTAACGAACTGCGCCACCCAGGTGCCCCTGCACACATTCTCTTGAGAGTCTATTCTCTATTCAGCAGCA
>NW_027832172.1:0-270 GCF_054177405.1 Leptonychotes weddellii
TGAAATAATGTGCATTTATCCTTAAGTGCATACCTCTACAATCTATACCAAAACATAATATATTATATATATATATATATATATATAAAGGAGAATGTATTCTTCTGAATATCCTATAACTAAGGCTTTGCTAATGTAAGTTTCAACTGGAGAAGTCTGAGTTTACTGTTTGGAAATAAGTGCCTAAACAACCATAAAATGTTGTTCTCTCTAGTTTCCTGTGAGGGGGCCATAAAGTAAATGAGAGTTTGTGGTGTGGTTTAGACAAAA
>NW_027832173.1:0-270 GCF_054177405.1 Leptonychotes weddellii
GCATGAACAATGAATCATGGAACACTTCATCTAGAACTAATGATGTAATGTATGGGGATTAACATAAGAATAAAAAAAAAAAAGAAAAAAAAAATGGGGCTTGTATTGATAGAATCTTTCCATAACATTCAAGATGAATAATAACACTAGGAAACACCTACTAAATGCACACCGTGAGTCAGACATGTTCTGAGCACTTTACATATCTTATTTCAGATAACACAAAAAGCCAATGAGATAGGGAGTATTATTTTCTTCATTTTATAAATA
>NW_027832174.1:0-270 GCF_054177405.1 Leptonychotes weddellii
ATGCTCTCCTGAACAACGAATAGATCAAAGAAGAAATTAAGGGGAAAATTAAAAAAAAAAAGTATTTGAGACAAATGAAAATGGAAACACAACATACTATAACCCATGGGATACAGCAAAAGCAGTTCTTTTTTTTTATTATTATTAATTTATTTATTTTTTATTCTTATGTTAATCTCCATACATTACATCATTAGTTCTAGATGAAGTGTTCCATGATTCATTGTTTGTGCATAACACCCAGTGCTCCATGCAGAATGTGCCCTCCTC
>NW_027832175.1:0-270 GCF_054177405.1 Leptonychotes weddellii
ATCTTCTTCTCTTTTTTTTAATTTCTTCAGCGTTGACCAGAAAGTGTTATTCTAGCAATAGGTATCCTATACAATATTTAGTCCTCCATTATTTCTCTATATCTACTGTTATATAGTCCTTTAAATGTTTTTTTTAAAATATTTTATTTATTTATTTGACAGAGAGAAACATAGCGAGAGAGGGAACACAAGCAGGGGAAGTGGGAGAGGGAGAAGCAGGCTTCCCACTGAGCAGGGAGCCCGATGCAGGGCTTGAACCCAGGACCCTGG
>NW_027832176.1:0-7272 GCF_054177405.1 Leptonychotes weddellii
TGAGGACGTTCATTTAAACCCAGTCCCGTCCACTGGTGATTCAGGCCAGCGAGTCAAGATGGCAAATGTGCTTTCAAAATCTCTTGGTTTAGAAACGCTTTAAGGGTGTGTTCCTTCCTGAAATCTGTGACTCCTGAATTATTTTGCTGTGATGCTAAACAAAGGCAACCTCTGCTCTCATTTGTCATCTTCTGGAATGCAAGTGGGTTGTGGTTTGCTTTCTTTTTTTTTTTTTTTTCCCGAGTCCAATTAATTTAGCTTGAGGCTTTAATATTTTAATTAAAGTGGCAGCTTTCATAAATATTCATTCAACATAAATAAGTTGCCAAGGTTAGCAGGCCAGGTGCCAGGAAAGAAAGACATGGCTCTTTTCCCTTGCCGGGAGCAAGCACACACTCATGAATGCATAAGCAGCTCTCTGTACCTTGGCCAGAGCATGCACACACCTGAGTTCAAGATGGTAAGGGGGTATGATGGTCCCACAGGGAAGGGCCACGTACGATGTGATGCGGGATATGGACGAATCTATGAAATACGAAGTATCTGGTTTATATTAAATATACACGAGTTGTTTGTGTATTTAGAGATAAGGCAATTTAAGTTAATATCAGAAAGAGCACATTACGCATTACCCGAGCCATAGGTCCTTAGGGCACAGGGGTGTGCCAGATGATGGCCTTGACCCCAATACCCAGCAGAGAGCTCACCAAGGGATAGATGCGAGCAACTGTGGAAAAAAGAGAATGCAAGAAAAAGGAAGAAAAGAAGAAAGGGAAGGAGGGAAGGAGGGAAGGAGAGGAAGAGAGACGTAGAGAGATCCCCCTGGGATCTCTGAAGCATCAGAGAGAAGAGGAATTACTGTGAAATCAGACAGTCTTCATCAACTGATCTTTCTCATCCTCAGCGTGGAACAAGGGACAATATCAAGAGTTCGCCCCATCTTATTCCTGGCCTTTCTAAAGCTCTCCTTTGAAATAATGCTCATCTTCCTTCTGGATCCTCAAAGACATTGCTCTGTGGCTCAGCTGAAAAACCCAAGCAGAATAACTTTGGAACAGCTCATTAGATAAGACTGTGCATTCCGTGTAGAGTTAGCCACCCTGTTGTTCATAATCCAGGGAGGCTGGCATTCCTTTGATCTGGATGAAACCGAAGGGCGGAGAAACCTAAGCATTAGTTCAGAGGGAATCCTGATCTTCTCTGATGTCACTAGGCTGCTCGGTGTGGGTTAAGCTTTCCCCGCAATGGGTACTCGCAACACTGTCGACTGGTGAGCTCCAGGCACTGGATTTGTTCCAACTGGTGCTAAAATCCATGCACAAGTGATGTTGGCTTCCCCATTCCCAATCAGTGCACGATCCTCTTAGAAAACACCCGGAGGAAGGACCCATTACTCATTTAGACTCAGAGAGGTTCTGTGATTAAGAGATGAATTTAGGGCAATGGAGCAGAGTCAACCTGGACTATTGAACCATTTTATAGCAAAGTTAGATTACTTCTGAGTTTTTACAATGTGCTGCTAATGGAGGATGCCCACTGGTTGGATGATGTGCTTTGATAAATAGAGAAAGGATGTCAGAACGCCGTGTGCTGGGATTCATCCTGGTCCACAATGCTCAAAACCCTGATGGTCCTTTGGACAAAGAAGTCCCTTGTTTTAATGGAGATTCCTTCTAATTAATCCAGCCTCTTCAACATACACAGATGAGGAGGGAGACATTTTACAATTTCTTTATTCATCAATCCAGTACTACACATGAAAAGTTGCTCGCTGGATGCTCGGTGCTGAACCAAGCTCCCCCCATCTGGGAGATGACATCATTGACACAATGGCCAGTCACATTTTGGGCAAGTCTTAATGCAGATGGAATTCACTCAAGTGGAGAAAACAGGTTCCATTAGCAGTCTGCCTACAATGCTGACAAACAACCTTGAAGACGTGCTGGACGCAGAGAGGACTCAAGATACTCATCTTCTGTCTAGCCTGTAAGTATCCTTCCTTGTTCCCGACTGGCAGCATCCTAAGTTGTGGGGAACTCCACCCCATACTTGCAGTTGGCTGAGCTCAGTCAGACCCCCAGGGAAGGACGCAGGGTCAGAGCTCAGCCGATTTTGTCCAGTCCTGACATAGGGCCCTATCTTCCCTTTCTCAGAGGCTTTCCTTAGAAAGCCTGCAGCTGTCAATGCTTTCTCTGCCCATTTGAGATGCAAATCTCCCACCTCCTGCCAGTTTTATAGCCCCAGAATGGAATGTCTTTCTCAAGGACCTAAGAGTCCTCCTTTTGAAACATAAACATCTAGAAGGACAGGGCCCCAGTGGCCCAGCCCCTGTGGGAGGGGAGGAGCCCCCCCTTCCAGAGCCAGTTAGCAAACGCAGGTGGCCCCCTTCCCTCGAACTTGAGCGCACTGAGCATTTAAAAGTCTCTCTGCCTTTGTTTCAGGGGAGTTGAGCTTGGTTTAGGCTGAAATCGGTCTCCCCTCTTGCAGCATAGTCTGAATCCAACCTGTCCTACCATTTTTAACAAGTGTCCAGTGTCACCTCTCTTTGGCACTTAACACATAGCAGGAGCCCAATAAATGTGATGTTTTCTGACTTTATGAGACTTTAGATCCTGCAGCTCTCATCAGTTATAGTTTACGGTGTGTTCCTGAGAGAAACTCACGGAAGTTCACATGATGGATAGTGATAGCGTGATTTATAGTAAGAAATAGATATTTGATCTTCATCCCCCCGTTGCCGGCACAGAGCTCCCCAACCCCCTCCAATTCCCTACTCGATTAGAGCAATAGGGATGTCTTGTTTAGAATATTTGGGTTTTGTCCTCGGTTCCTGAGATTGCATCAGAGCAGAAAAGGTGAAAGGAGAATCTTTCGTTAATCATGACAAACCCCGTTCAACCACACCTGAGTTTATGTTAATGAGCTCAGTTTCGGAAAGTTCCTAGACATCCCAAGGGATGGGGGCTGGTTGTCAGAGGAACCCTGTGATTAGAGTTGGAACTTTCAGCCCCACCTCGGCCTCCAGGGAGGGGAGAGGACTGGAGAGAGAATCGATCACCAATAACCAATGACTTAATCAATCATTCATACATAATGAAGCCTCCCCATAAAACCCCAAAAGGAGGGGTTCAGAGAGCTTCTGGGTTGGTGAGCGGGTGGAGATGCGGGGAGAGAGGTGCACCCAGAAAGCACGGAAACTCCACGCCCCTTGCCCCATGCCCTGCCCCATGCATCTCTTCCATCTGGATGCTCCCGAGCTGCGTCCTGTCATCAGAAACCAGTCATCCAGTAATGGAACTGTTTTCCCAAGTTCTGTGAGCCAGTTGCTCAGTGGTCACAGATTTGCTTGATGAGGACAAAGACCCCACACGCTTGGTGACCACAGGTATCAGAAGTGGGGTGGAGATTTCCACGAGCAGACAGAAACTAGGAAGAGAATTTTCCTAAGAACAGTGCTTCCCAGCAGCGACCTGGGTCCAGCTGCATGTGGGGCTGTCGTAGCCCCTGGGCCACCGCCCCCTCCTCCTCCTCCAAGACAAATGGACTGCTCAGCCCTGCGCGGCCTCGGCGCCTTTTAATTAATTGACCATCTAAGTAAGCCTTTTATTTGTGAGCCACACATTTACGTCCACTTCACTTGGCTTCCCAGCTCCCCCATTAAACATGTGGGAGAATAAATTAATTAAACTAATAAAGTCATTATTTATGGCTTGTTTACTTTTCTCGGGGCCTCTAGGAGCACTTATGCGTTTCCAATAATTAGGTAAATGGTGAGTTATAGAAAAGACTCTGGTTTGTAGGTGGAACATAGGAGCGCATCACATTCTGGAGGTGCATCGAATTGCAGAAGGAGTTGCTGAACCTCAGGGCTGGCTGGCTCTGCTGCTCTCTTGGGACACACGGATGCAGGTGTGGGACAAGATCAGCCCGTCCCAAAAGTGGGGCCCGAGGGTCACTCTGGGAGCCCCTTGATGTCTAGATATTTGATTCTGGAAAAGCCAGCACCTCTTGGCCTCTGAATGGGCATCTATAAAATGCAGGTAAAATGCCATATCCAAGGACCGTTGGATGGATGGGGGCAATCATCTGTGTCTGGTCCAGCACCGATGCTCAGGATCAGGGCATTCCCAGGATTCGCACTGATGCTCAGGATCAGACCATTCCCAGGACTCGCAGGCAGAGAAGGTAATGGGAAGTAAATACATCACTGATTTGGTAACAGCTTTTCAGGAATAAGTAAGTTCTGCTGTATAAAAGGTTACTATCCTTCCTCATGGTAGCATGTTTGTTTATTCCTGGAAAGGTGTTCCTAAACGAACATGAACATATGAGTAGTTCAGAGTCAGGGAAAGATACCTTAGTCTGGGCCCCCTCTGTTCATAGACATAACCATTTTTCCAAGCTCCAGTCCTCAGGATGCTGGTGGGAAGATGTAAGTGAACGTGTCCAGAAACAGTGAAAATGTCCACACAACTCTGATCCCTGTAGAGACACTGACGAAACCACCGAGTTTGGCATCTAGGGTCTTGCCAGCAATGACTTTCGAGAGCCCAATGTTAATGATGGTGTGAGAATCCGGAGGAGGTCTGTTGCAGAGGTGGAAGAATGTAAATATGTCTTCGGAAAGAGAACAAAGAAATCTGCAATGATTAATGCCTGGAGTTGGTCTTTGAATGCCTGGCACCCCAAGCACTTGAGTAGAGATAAATGCTGGTCATTGCTAATTCCTGACATAAAATCCCATCTGAACAGAGACGGGTGACAGCTTCGTTCACTGAAGATGCTCTTTTATTACGATACTATAATTATAACAAATGGCATTCTGGCTGGCTTTATGGAGGCAACAATCATCATCCTAATGAAACCTCATTTATACTGGTTGCCTATGACCCTCCCTGGGAGGGTGCTTTACAAAGAGGTGTTGGGGATGGCGGCTGTGGCCACTGGGAAGGTTCCTACCAAATGGCCCGGCAGACACAAAGGAAGGAGCCACGAAAGGAAGGATTTAGTTCCATGCAAGGGGTTCTTTCTCAGGCTGTCGACAGCCGCATTTTGTCTCCTGCTGGCAGATCATCAGCTTATTTGTTCTAGAGCTCTCAGTACGAACAGCACAACAACAAAGAGCTTATTTCTGCTGCCTGAGAAAACCAGTGTCTTCAAAGCCCGTCAGGATCTCGGATGCCATTTCAAGACCTTGCTTGTAGGGCGCGTTTGGATCTCACTTTACAAACTCAGGATTAGGAGAATTTATTCTTTGTTCTATATCTCCACTCTTCGGAACCCCATCCACCGAGGATGGCAGGAACTCCGTCTCCGTCCTTCGAGGGTCAGCCTCCTGCTTTTCTGTGTCTAGGATTAGAGTGCAAAGTGGCGCTGAGACATCTGGTCCTCAGGTGATCCGAACAAGCGGGTGTTCTCTGCGCCAGGGCTCGGATTTAAATCCTCGCCTGACTCCAAATTTGCTCTACTTTCTACTTCCCGCCTCTGCATATGTGGGTGGTTTGAATGCAGCAGAGTAGGAAAAGTAACTTTCACCAAGTGGAAACTGGTTCTGCTGTCTTTTCCTGCCATTCAAGCACTGGGATTCTGTTTCTCTGCCCTTGTGAGGTCCTATAATCTAGTTACACTTTAATTTTTCCCTGCATGTGTCAGAGCAAAGAAAATTTTGTATGTTGAATTTTATTACTCAGCTATGTTTGTTTTCCAAACCAATGAGTACATTCATATCTCTTATTTTAGGACCTTCTCTCCTTATAATATCGTGAAGTGGATTCAACAAGAACATTCATTTACAAAGGAGCAACCCAAGTCCCTGGGATTTGGGGGGTTTGTATTTTGTTAAATGCAAAGCAGAGATATAGCTAGGTCCTGGGAACCAATCTAGTTTTTTGTTCTGGCCAGTGCAGTCAGAATGGAAACATAGTCTTTTTCTCTCTAGCTCCTTTTATGTCAGTTTGTTTCCAATGATCTTGGGAATGACACATATTCTAAATGTGAATTTTTACTTTATTCACTCTCTGTCAAATAAATAAATAAAATCTTAAAAAAAAAAAGATAAAAATTGCAGTAGGTCATGCCCTAGCATTTAATCTTCAGTGCCTCTTCTTTTTAGAAAATGAAAATTCCTGGGGCACCTGGGTGGCTCAGTTGTTAAGCATCTGCCTTTGTCTCAGGTCATGGTCCCAGGGTCCTGGGATCGAGCCCTGCATCGGGCTCCCTGCTCGGTGCGAAGCCTTCTTCTCCCTCTCCCACTCCTCCTGCTTGTGTTCCCTCTCTCACTGTCTCTCTCTCTGTCAAATAAATAAAATCTTTAAAAAAGAAAAAGAAATTGGAAGTTCCTGCCCCAAAATGCGACTCTGTACTTGTCACAGACCCACATGTGGGCAAGAGTTTTCAGAGAGATTCAACAGAGAGACTTCTAAGACTTTGGCATCCATCTACCCCTGTGGGGAAGCATTATTAACTTAATACTTAATACGACAATTCTGGAATGAGGTGGAACTGGGTTTGAATCTTACTGCTGGTTGACCTTGGATGAGTTAAGAAACTTTTGTTTCCTTGCTCCCCTCCTTATAAAATGGAGACACTGGTGATATGCACACAAACAGATATTATGAGGATTTAAGAACGTAGCTTTCCCTTTCTCTGAAGGAAAAAATGACGAGCAAGATTCACAAAAAAGGGCGCCTGGGTGGCTCAGTCGGTTGGGCAACTGCCTTCGGCTCGGGTCATGATCCTGGAGTCCCGGGATCGAGTCCCGCATCGGGCTCCCTGCTCGGCGGGGAGTCTGCTTCTCCCTCTGACCCTCCTCCCTCTCGTGCTCTCTGTCTCTCATTCCCTCTCTCGCAAAAAAAAAAAAAAAAAAGATTCACAAAAAGCCATGAAAGTAGGTCTATATGTGTCGATATGGAATAGTCTTCAAGATTTATAATTGAGCAAAAAAATAGTGAGGGTCAGAACTAAGGATATATTTTTTTTAAGGGTGAGAAACACTTGGATATGCATTGGACAGCTCCGGAAGAGTGCGCGCGCACACACGATTGAATAATGACTGTCTGTGCAGACAAGATAGTGTCTGGAGACACTGTAAGATAAGGTGAAGAAAATTTAAAAATGTTGATTTCATCCTGTATGCACCTTCCTACTATTTATTTTTATCTGGACATTATATTTTTATCATGGACATTATATTTTTATCACATAGAAATATTCGTTTATTTTATTGCCCTCTGCTTAAATAACAATGACAGCATTTATATTACTAAATGTTTC
>NW_027832176.1:7372-13438 GCF_054177405.1 Leptonychotes weddellii
AAAAAAAAAAAGATTAATATAGCTATTAAAATACCTATTAAATAGTCCCATTTTGCAGATTAAGAAATGGAGGCTGGGGGTTAAATGATGGCCCACAGATACACAGATACCCAGACACTTGTCCTGGTGTCACACCCCGAGCTATCAGTCCACGGCCAGCCTGCTGACCGCAGGACTCCGACCCCTTCCCATTTCAAACAGGCGACGGGCTGCCGTCCGCATAGGCACATTCCTGACCCATTAGTTCACATCTCTAGTGTTTTAAAGACTGTTTCAAGGAAAACTGAGCTAGAAGTTTAGGATTATCGCCAGGAGGAAAGCTTTTATTGGAGCTTAAGTACTTCAGACTCATTTTGTGTTTTTTGTTTTTGTTTTTTAAAGATTTTATTTATTTATCTGAGAGAGAATGGGAGACAGAAAGCATGAGAGGGGGAGGATCAGAGGGAGAAGCAGACTCCCCGCCGAGCAGGGAGCCCGATGCGGGACTCGATCCAGGGATTCCAGGATCGTGACCTGAGCCGAAGGCAGTCGCTTAACCAACTGAGCCACCCAGGCGCCCTCATTTTGTGTTTTAACTTTTTCGATATCAATAACCAAAGAAGGAATCCGTATTCCTTTTTCCAAACTGCTGAAATTATTTTTAAAAATAGCGGTTTTGTTTTTCACCGCAGCTAATTTCTGAAGTCATATCACCACTTTGGACAGAATTGCCTGATGATGATTTGTATATCATTAAATAATCGCTTGCAAATTTCACTAGTAAAGTTCAGCTTGGAGCAGTGACATTTCCCTCAAGTAAGTCGTTCAGTGAAGCCAAATTGCATTTATTGATTTTCAAATTAAGTAAATATTTGACAAAACCCACTCTCTATCTGATATGCGGGAACAAAGTAACTCAGTATCCAGAGCTGGGTATATACTTCCCAGAGCTGTCGTGTTTAACTTGTTAACTCTTGTTATATACGTGATTAATGGTAACCGTAATTGTGATTTTTTTTTTGAAAGGAAATATCATAATGGATGGAATACTTAGTGATGGCATTGAAAATCTATGTTTTTCCTATTTTTCTAGGATCATTCACTACGAGAAAAGAAAAAGATAGATCTTATAAGTAAACAAAAGTAATTTAGCGTAGCCTTAGAGAAATACAAAATTTTCTGTGTACACATTTAAGGACAAGAAATAGGAAACTATTCAATAATGATAAATACATTTTTTTCAGTTCTGTATTATGGTCAATTAAGGAGGAAAGTGAAGGGAGATCAACAGGGTCAGGAAGAGGACAGAACTTTCCTCTTTTCCTCAGAGGAGAATCCCAGGACGTGGAGTTACTCCTGCTGCAAAGGGAGAGAGATGAGCCATGTGGTCTCATCCATCTTCACTGTGAATCGGTCAGAGATGGGAGAACCATGAGCTAAGGAGACAGAAACCTGTGGGGAGAGACCCAGGGAAACCTGTGGGCAGAAGGGAAGGCACCTGGGAGGCGGGGGTGGGGGGGTTACCTTTGTAGAAGGTACAGCCCCTTTTGAATCCGTCAAGGAATTTACAGAATCATGTTTCAAATATTTTGGATTAGTTCCTTTTTTAAATTCTTCCTCATTAATGGATATGTTTGCCACTGAGGCAATCATAATTTATATAAAGGTGTAAGAAATAATACAGAGAAATACTCTATGCACCGTATCCAGTTTGTCCTAGTGGTAATATTTGGCAAAACTAAAGCAATTATCACATCAAAATTCCATACATCCGTACAATCCACCAATCTCATTCAGATTTCCTGGTTTTTCCAAGTCTGTGTGTGTGTGTGTGTGTGTGCGTGTGTGGTTTTATCATGTTTACAGATTCATGTATCCACAACCATGGTCAGGACTGATCGTTTCCATCACATCAGGATTCCTCCTGCTGCCCATTTACACATCCGCACCCCGTCACCCCACATCAACCATCTCTCACCCCTGACAAGCATTGGTCTGTTCTTCATTTCTCCAACTCTTTCCTTGCAAAATGCTCTACAAACGAAATCATATGCTGTGTCGCCTTTTGGGATCGGCTACTTTCACTCAGCAGAACACAAATTGTTATGTGTATCAGCAGTTTGTTGTGTTTTGTTGCTGAGAATTCTCCCTATGGTATGGATGTACCACCCTGGTTTAACCCTTCCCTCACTCAGGGGCATCTAGGCTGGTTCCAGTTGGGGGGCTATTACCCAGAAAACCTGCTAAGAACCTTCCCGTGCAGGTGTTCGTGTGAACATAGTTTTCATTTCTCAGGGATGAATGACCTGCAGTATAATTGCTGACTTGTGTGGCTGCTGCCTATTTCATTTTATAAGAATCTGTTTTCACAGTGACACCATTTTTCCTTCCCACCACAGCAACGTAGCATGTGGTGTTCAGACTCTTCCTGTTTTATTTTAGGCATTCTGATGGAGGTCTCATAAGATCTTACTATAGTTTTAGTTTCTATTCTCCTAATGGTTAATGATGCTGTGAATCTTGTCGTGGGCTTGACATCCATATACCTTCTTCGGTGGCATGTCTGCTCATGTGTTTAGCCCATTTTTAAATTGGATTGTTTATTTTTATTTTATTTTATTTTTGGGTTTTGAGAGATCTTTATATATTCTGAATGCTGGGCCTTTATCAGGAGTGTATTTTGCAAATATTTTCTCCCAGCCTGTAGCTTGTCTTTTATTCTCTTCATATGAATTATTACCAAGCAAATGTTTGTGATTTTGATAAGATCAGATTTAGCATTTTTTTTCCTTTCATTGGTCAAATTTTTGGTGTCAAGTCAGAAGTTTCTTCTCTAGCCCTAGATACTGAAGATTTCCACCTATATATTTTTTTCTAAACTTTTAAAAGTTTTGCCTTTTACATTTAAGTCTATGACCCATTTAAAATAAATTTTTTATAGGTGAAAGGTTTGGGTCAAGACTTTTTTTTGTTTGTTCAAATGCTCCGACTCCATTTATTCAAAAGCATATTCTTCCTTAATTGAATTGCTTTTCACCTCGACAAAACCCAGTTGAGCATATTTATGTGGGTCAAATTTTTTGCTTTTTGTTTTTCTCCTTCCTGTTCTGTTCCATCGACCTATGTATTTATCCTTCTGACAATTTCACAGTCTTGAACACTGAAGCTATACAATAAGTCTTAATATTGGGGACAGTGGTACTTCCTTCTTTCTTCTTCTTTTTCATTAAACTATTCTAGGGCATATGCCATTCCACATAAATTTTAGAATAAGCTTGTCTATGGCTAGAACACCTTGCTAGGATTTTGATAGAGGTGGCATTCAATCTACAAGTCAATTTTGGGGACATTGATATCTCCGTTACGTTGAGTCTTCCAATCCATGAACATGGTATTTTGGTCTACTTCTTTGGGTCTTATTTGATTTTTCTCATTAGCATCTTATCTATTTCAGTGTACAAATACTATATACATTTTGGCAAGTATACACCTGTGTTGCATTTCTTTAGAGTGATTGCAAATGGTAGTGTGTTTTTAATCTCAGCTCCCACCCATTTATTGCTAATATATAAAAATCTGATTAATGTTTGTGCATGGATCTTGTATCCTGCAACCTTGCTGAACTCATTTCTTTCTTTTTTTTTAGATACTTGGGATTTTTTCCCATAAATGACCATATCCTCTGCTAATAGAGACAGTTTGTTTCATTCCTATTTATATAAACAAAATTTTAAAACTCTGCTCTCGTAAGATTTATTGTATAGCTGAGCAATGTTTGTATAACTGAGAGATGCATATAAAAATCAAATTAGAGACCAGGGTTTTCCAAATGTATTCTGGGGCAGTTTGATAAGTGATGTAGTAATAATAAATTTTGTTTAAGGAGGAAAAGTTTACACTTAAATATATATGTATGATATAAATGCATATAAATGGATGTGTATATGAATACACAAATAAGGGTATATAGAAATGTACATAAGTATGTATTTTGCACACATATGCACATATATTCACATGTGACTATATGTATACATGTGTGTGCACATTTCCATTAGAGTTGTTACATTCTGCTATTAAGAAATGATGTACTCTAACTAGAAAGGCTATGACTTCATGGAGAATATAAAAATCATTTGAAATGTTTTCCTTGCATGACCATCAGTTTATGTTTTGTGTTTTTCTCATAATTTCAACATGAAGTCAATGTTTACTTTATATTAAATATTTATGGTTAAAAAATGAATTCTTATTTAATGCAATTGTTCATTAAATCCTATCGGCTTTTTTAGGCAGTCTGGAAATACATTATAATTGTATATTGTTCTAGAAATGCATTCTAATGTCTCAAATCTCTTTGTGAAATTTTGTTATAGATAATAAATCACTAGGCGTAAAACAAAAGTAGAAAACATGATCTCTGTAACCATTATTATAAAATTAATTAGAATGTATCTGTAGTAGAAGAGACATCTAAATGTGCATTGATATCATCCCATGTATAGACAATTAGCGCTACACTTGACCATTAAAGCTTAAAGGTGCAGAGAGAAAAATACCACACCATTCCACAAAACACTGCTAAATAACAGTGCAAGAATCAGAATAAAAGTTTGATATTTTTAAGTTCCCAAGACAGCATCACTCCAATTTGGAAAAGAAGAAGGTTGATGAATTGTACCCAAAAGGGAAGCTTTGCTGAGGCCACCTATCTTGCTGCTAATACTTCCATCACTATTTTGAAGAAATGGCCGCACTGTGGTTTAACGCACCCATTCTGTTTTCCTGTAGATTAGTGGGTTTTGCCCAAATGTGCCCTGGAACTTTAGGATTCACAGCAGTGACTGCTGTGTTTGGTGGTGAGGTATGGGGGAAGTTGGAGGGAGAGGTCATTTGGATATAAAGTTCATGAGTTCCTGACGCGTAAAGCCCATTTTTCGTTTTAGGTTCCAGATTAACGGGTAATGTTAACAACAACAGCAAAAAACATAAAAACAAAACAGGAACCCCACATAGAGGACAGAAGGCAATGTTTGCTGGGGGCCGCTCAGACTCACGTGGTCCAGCCTCCCAGATACATGGCTTCGGTCCCCACACCACCACGGTTCTGCATTTACCGAACCACACCTGTGTGTCATGGGTGTGCAAGACCGATGTGCCAGGGTGAGCTCAGCACGTAGGTTCCTGGCTGACCAAGGATGCGGTTCAGGAGGAAGTGACCACACTGTCCGCCCATTTCTGCTGCAAACACATCCTGAATTCCAGAGTTGCTTGAGAGTAATTCATGCGTTCCATACTGTTGAGGGAATAAAAGTGTGAGACCAAGTGAGTGATGAGTGCTGGGAGGTGAATATCAGCGGATGTGAGTTAATCACTGTAATGAAATCCATCAGACTGAGTTACAAACAGAGAAGAAGACAGGTAGGACAGCCGAGCAACCGTAGACAACCAGCCTTCAGAGGGTCCCCTTGACATCAGTGTGGTGCATCCTCCTCCACGTTAGCTTCATTCCTCCAGGAAACAGACTTCAGGGCAGAGAGGAGATCCGGTGAGGGAAGGGAGCCAAAGTGGGAAGGGAGAGGCTTATGACCGTGCAGGTCTGACACCAGGACAGGGTTAGGTGGGTAGACCCTGGACCCAATCACGGCCAGCCTAGCCAGGCTCCTGTGCACAGACCACTGGGGGACGGGTCTCCGCTTGGGTGACATGGCCCGGCGGCCCCCAAGCTGTGCTGGGCAGGGCGCAGGTGACAACTCTCAGCACCCTGGGCTCCTTGCAGCGGCTTTCCTGAAGGAACATCCGAGCAGGGCAACTCCACAGCAGCCATGAGCTCCTTTCCGAAATATTTAATGTGAAAACGTTGTGTGACCTGGGGAGGGTATGTGCTCTGGTAAGCGCTGTGAATTGTGCAAGACTGTTGAATCTCAGATCTGTACCTCTGAAACAAATAATGCAATATATGTTAAGAAAAAAAAAAAGAAGAAGAAGAAGAAGGTAGCAGGAGGGGAAGAATGAAGCAGGGGAAATCGGAGGGGTAGACGAACCATGAGAGACGATGGACTCTGAAAAACAAACTGAGGGTTCTAG
>NW_027832177.1:0-2366 GCF_054177405.1 Leptonychotes weddellii
TGGGTGGCTCAGTTGGTTAAGCGACTGCCTTCAGCTCAGGTCATGATCCCAGGGTCCTGGGATCGAGTCCTGCATCGGGCTCCCTGCTCTGCGGGGAGCCTGCTTCTCCCTCTCCCACTCCCCCTGCTTGTGTTCCCTCTCTCGCTGTGTCTCTCTCTGTCAAATAAATAAATAAAATCTTTAAAAAAAAAAAAAAAAGCTAACCTACCTTATGCAACTCACAATTTTTCCTGTGCAATTCAAAGTTTTAGTTTCTGACCTTATCGTGTATTTTTTTTAATTTCCCTTTTGAAAACCGATCTTGCAGAGAAGGTTTTAACTAAACCTTCCCTTGAAAAATACTTGAGCAAAATTTCCTTTTTAGTATCCTAAATTGTAATAACAACCAAAAAAATAAAATCAATTGTAATAACCAAATAATGTGGTGTAGGAAAAATCTGGAAAACTATTAAAAGGTCCCTCCAGGCTTTACTGGCTGCTAAGACACCATACACCCCCATCACCTTTCTGAATTCTCCTACCACCTCCCCTGGAGTTCACTCCAATCTAGCCCATCCTGGCTTCTTTGCTTTTCTCTGAGCATACCAGCCCCACACTTGACTCTGGGCCCTGCCTATGCCTGGAAAATTTTCCCCTTAGTCTCCATATGACTGTCCCTATGAACCTTTTTTTTTTTTTTTTTTTAAGATTTTATTTATTTATTGACACGTAGAGAGATAGTGAGAGAGAGAGAGAGCACAAGCAGGGGGAGCTGCAGGCAGAGGGTGAGGGAGAAGCAGGCTCTCCGCTGAGCAGGGAGCCTGATGTGGGGCTCCAACCCAGGACCCTGGGATCATGACCTGAGCCAAAGGCAGACGCCTAACCGACTGAGCCTCCCAGGCGCGCGCCCCACCCCAAACCTTTTGTCTTCATCTGTAAAAGGCCTGCCAGCTCTCTAAAGGCTTTTCCACTTCCAAAGTGCTAGGATTTTGTGACTTCTCTGGATGCCCTTTTAGCTTCTAGGGGACAAGTGATGAGAGAGGGATCTTTGCTTGTGATTGTATTTCACATATCTGATTACTAAGAATTCGTTGGTAAGTATCCTTTTGTGTGTGTGTGTGTGTGTGTGTGAGTAAAGTGATAGAAGTTTATTAAGTGAAGATACAGAAAAAGCTCTCAAGAGTGAGAGGGGTCCCAACAGGGTTGCCGAGGAGGGCCTTTAGGTTGGTCTTTTATGGAAAGCTAACCCGAGAACTTAAATCCTTTAAGATCTCTATTGATAATACCTTCAATGGCTTACTTCCTTTTTAGGGTTTGGTTATTCTTTGTTGGTCATGGGTGATTATCATAAAGACACCCAGCCCCACACAACCCACTGCACACTCCTAGGGCAGTGTGGTCGATTTGTCTCCTTATTTCTGGTTTCCCCAGAAATTTTTGGGATTTCTGTGAGCCTGATCACAGAGTCCCCTATCTCTCCCTACCTAGCCCCGCCTGGGAACGTACATTTTAATGTACTTTCTCAGCTCTTGAGTATTCTAGTCAGTGTTCCTTGGTTAAATGGTTTCCTTTACCATTTTGTTGGGGAATGCCGATGCTGGTTTAATCCTTGGAGCTTTAGTAAACATGCTCTCCTCAGCTGTGCCCATTACATACTGTGTGGCCTTCGAAAAATCCATCTGACTTCCCTTCTGAACAATGAAGGGGTTATTTAGAGTTTTTCTTGGACCCAAATGGAGCTCCAGGGGTATTCAGGGATGAATACCATAACGACTAAAATTGTAAATTGTATATTCTGCCCACTGCTCCCACGGTGGGAGCTGTTTTCAAGGACACGGTCTTGAGAGAGCAATGTATTTGGTAGCCAGCAAAGTCTGTCTTGATTGAACACTGAAACGTCTCCACTGAGAAAAGCTGTCCTCCAAAACGGAATGACCTTGGATGTTATTGCCTTGAGAGGGGGCATGTGTGCCATTATCCAAATAGAACGTTGTATTCATACCTGATGAGTCTGCTAGTGTATCATCTTCATTAAATCACATGAGGACACAAGTGTAATCTTTGAGTGATCCAATCCCCAGCCCAGGGGACCTAATAAATCAGTGGTTCAGATCATGTGGCACTTGGTGGAAAAATTGTTTTATTTTTTATTATATTTATTTCTTATATTTTATTATAAAATTATTTTAGGAATCATTATCTTAACCTGTGTTTTTTCTTGCACATGCCTGTATGGTGTTTTTTTTAAATTTAATTTTATTATGTTATGTTAGTCACCATACATTACATCATTAGTTTTTGATGTAGTGATCCATGATTCATTGTTTGCATATAACACCCAGTGCTCCATGCAATATGTGCCCTCCTTAATACCCATCACCGGGCTA
>NW_027832178.1:0-270 GCF_054177405.1 Leptonychotes weddellii
AGTGAATACTGGAGAAAAATCCACTCATGCTTCTGACAGGGAGAGAGGAAAAGGGACCATGCTAAAATACACAACAGCATTCTGTTCTTAATAAGTTCTGCTCCTATGAGAAACTGTTTTACCAGAGCCTAATCTTTTTTTTAAATTTTATTATGTTATGTTAATCACCATACATACATTACATCAATAGTTTTTTTTTTCATCCAATATTATATATTTTTTTATTCTTATGTTAATCCCCATACATTACATCATTAGTTTTAGATGAAG
>NW_027832179.1:0-270 GCF_054177405.1 Leptonychotes weddellii
CCTTGGGCAGATTGCTTCACACTATAATGTAATACCTGTGTTGCTGGTAAATATTTTAGAAGATAACCCAATGTGTTTTCTCCTTGGTAATTCCTTCTAGCACCTCAACCCGAGCCTCTTCCCTCCTTAAAACCTTTTTCCCATGGCTTAGTCCTTCAGGGAAGAAATGATACAAGGTAAAACCAAACAAACAACAAAAACAAAGGGTAACTTCTTGGCTTTGAATTCTCCAATTTCACTATTAAAAATCCATAGCATCAAGAGAATAAG
>NW_027832180.1:0-270 GCF_054177405.1 Leptonychotes weddellii
TCCCCCCTCTCATGCTCTCTCTCTCTCATTCTCTCTCTCAAATAAATAAATAAAATCTTTAAAAAAAAAATTTTAAAAGAGGGTTAAACAATTCTGAAATTTAAGCAAAATACTTGAGGCTCAAAAGGATGCATTCCACCTCCGTACTACATCAAAATCCCAATTTTTGAAAAATAATATGGACCATATTTTTATTTAAATTCAATTAGCCAACATATAGCACATCATTAGTTTCAAAGGTAGATAGAGTTCAGTTAATCATCAGTTGCA
>NW_027832181.1:0-270 GCF_054177405.1 Leptonychotes weddellii
AGGCAGGGGGCGGCGGCGGCAGGCGGCGGCAAGCGGCGGCAGACGGGCGCAGGCAGTGGTAAGCGGCGGGAGCGAGCGGCAGCAGGTGGCAGGGCCAGGCAGCAGCGTTAGGTAGGCGGTGGCTGCAGCTGTTGGCAGGCGGCAGCGGTAGGCATGTGGTGGCGGCGGGCTGCGGTGGCGGGCAGTGGTAACTGGCAGCAGGCGGCGGCGGTAGGTAAGCAGCAGCAGGCGGTGGCGGGCTGCAGGCAGCAGGGGCCAGGCGGGAAGCGG
>NW_027832182.1:0-270 GCF_054177405.1 Leptonychotes weddellii
AAAAATATAAAGAACACACATATATATAATAAATTTGAAATATAAAAAATTCTACAATGTAATTATATTTGTGTAGAATTTTATATATTTTAAATTTATTTTATGTCTATATAATTGCATATTGTTTAATAGTATATATGTAATTGTATACTGTATATTGTGTATGTGTACATATGTATGTATGTGCATATATAAAATTGTATTTGTTGAAGCGGGGTACCATGCAATGGCCACAAACCTGTTCTGCACCCAGAGTTGTTACCAGCACTC
>NW_027832183.1:0-270 GCF_054177405.1 Leptonychotes weddellii
GTTCAGAATGGTTTGATCCCTATCCAGCTGAATTCCTGAGAGGAGACGAAATCCAGGTCTCCTACTCCTCTGCCATCTTGCTCCGCCCCGAGGCTCTCATTATGGTTTTGATTCACATTTCTTTGATGATTAGTGATGTTGAGCAACTTTTCATGTATCTATTGGCCATTTGTACATCTTCTTAGAAAAATGTCTATTCAGGTCCTTTACGCATTTTTAAATCAGATTATTTTGAGTTTTTTTGCTGTTGAGTTGTAAGAGTTCCTTATA
>NW_027832184.1:0-270 GCF_054177405.1 Leptonychotes weddellii
GAGGCAGGTGTCAGAGGCTCAGCACTATTTCTGGAGTCTCCTCAGAGCTTAACTGTCCCCTTTCATGTGCGTCCAATGACACTTGGTTCACACAGAGAGCAGAGCTTCTGCAGGGCCTGGACAGGTGGCTGCACCATAGGGGATCTTCTGGAAGCACTCCCAGGGCACCTCAGAAGCCTGAGTGTGGGGACGGCTTGCCGATGAAGCGCTGAGGGCCCCAAGCTGGCTGTGAGAAGCTACCCCAGCTGCCTGTCTGCAGGAGCTACTTGC
>NW_027832185.1:0-270 GCF_054177405.1 Leptonychotes weddellii
AGAGAGGGAGACAAACCATAAGAGACTCTTAATCTCGGGAAACAAACTGAGGGTTGCTGGAGTGGAGGGGCGTGGGAGGGATGGGGTGGCTGGGTGATGGACATTGGGGAGGGTATGTGCTATGGTGAGTGCTGTGAATTTTGTAAAACTGATGAATCACAGACCTGTACCCCTGAAACAAATAATACAGTATATGCTTAAAAAAAAAGAAGATAGTAGGAAGGGAAAAATGAGGGGAGGGAATCAGAGGGGGAGACTAACCATGAGAGA
>NW_027832186.1:0-270 GCF_054177405.1 Leptonychotes weddellii
AGAATGTCCAGAAGTAGATGAGAAAACATATGGGAACTCCATGTATATGGTGAAGGCGGTGGCTCCAGCAAAGAAAACAATGAATGAAGTAAGAGTGGGATGATACGGCTCATGGAGGAAAAGTGGAGGTGCCCCCTTCCTCCTTCCATCAAAATACATTCCAGAAGCATCACAGAATTGAAAGTGAAAGGGGCACCTGGGTGGCTTAGTCAGTTAAGCATCGGACTCCTGATTTCGGCCCAGGTCATCATTTCAGGGTCCTGGGATCGA
>NW_027832187.1:0-270 GCF_054177405.1 Leptonychotes weddellii
CTCAAATCCTTTCCTTCCTTCCTTCCTTCCTTCCTTCCTTCCTTCCTTCCTTCCTTCCTTCCTTCCTTCCATCCTTCCTTCCTTCTTTCCCCCCTTCTTTCTTTCCTTTCAGAAAACGTTTACTGAGCTCATACATGTACTCATCACTCTACAGAGACTAGGGAATAGAAAGATGAATCAGACATAGTTTCTGCTCCCACATTGCATTAATTTTCAATACTGCTGTAACAAATTACCACCAAATTGATAGCTTAAACAATATAAATTAAC
>NW_027832188.1:0-2366 GCF_054177405.1 Leptonychotes weddellii
TTTCTACCTTATGAAATTAGAAAAGACAAGATAAATTTCAAACAAGCAGAACTGCAGAAATAATAAAGAATAGAAATCAATGAAGTAGGAAAGGGAAGAACAATAGAGAAAATAAAAAACAAGGGAGGTAGTTGTTTAAAAAGATTTTAAATATTGATAAACCTCTAGCTAGACTAACAAAGAAATAAAGAGAGAAGACAAATTATCAGCATGAGGAATGAAAAGGTGATATCTCTGTGGACCCTGCAGATAATAAAGATAATAAGGAATACTATAAATAAGTCTATGTGCATAAATTTGACAACTTGGATGAAATGGAGCTATTCCTGAAAAATCACAAACTACCAAAACTCACCCAAGATGAAATAGATAACTTGAATAGTCCTTTAACTATTAAAAGAATTGAATTCATTGTTAAATTCTTCTGAAAAAGAAGTCTCCAGGTCCTGATGGTTTCACTGGTGAATTCTACCAAACATTTAAAGAAGAAATAACACCAATTCACACATCTCTTTCAGTAAATAGAAGGGGAGAAAATACTTTTCTACTCTTCCCTAACTTCCTTAACTTAATACAGGGCTTCCTTAACTACAAAAAGCCTATAGCTAACATCATAATTAATGGTAAAAGACTGAACACTTTCTAAGATCAGGAATAAAGCAAGAATGTCTATTTTCATCCCTCATATTCATCATCATACTGGAAGTCATAGCCAGTGAAATAAAATAATAAATCAAAGATATTCAGATTGGAAAGGAAGAAATAAAACTATTTTTATTCGCACATGACAAGATTGTCTATATGTAGATTGCCAAGGAATCTACAAAAATGCTCTTAGCAAGGTCACAGGATACAAAGTCAACACACAAAAATCAATTGTATTTCTATATAGTACCAACAATGCACAATTGGAAACCAACATTAAAAAAAATTTTTTTTCACAATGCTCTCCCTCAAATGAAATACTTAGGTATAAATACAGTATAATATGTAAGATTTGTATGCTGAAAACCACAAAACACTGATGAAAGACATCAAAGACCTAACTCAATGGGGAGACATACTATATTCATGGATTGGAAGATTCAACAGAGTAGAGATGGCAATTCTTCCCCAAATTGGCCAAAAGATTTAATACACTTTGAATTGAAATCCTAGTAGGAGTTTGTTGATACAGACAAGTTGGTTCTAAAATTTATATGAAAGGCAAAGAAAGTAGAATAACCCAAACAATTTTTTTAAAAAGAAAACTGGAGGACTCACTATCTGACTTTAAAACTTACTACAAAGCTACAGTAATCAAGATAGTGTGGTATTGGTGAAGAGAAAGATGCATATATCACACAGAATAAAGAGTCCAAAACAGACCTACACAAAGGAGCAAAGACAGCTCAATAAAGGACAGTCTTCAACAAATGTAGTTGAAACCATTAGACATCGATATGAAAAAATATGAACCTCAAACTAATCCTCATACCTTATACCAAAGGATCATAAAAATAAGCGAAAAATTTAGACCCTCAAACTTTAACATTGGAGAAAATCTTTGTGATCTGGGGTTAGGCAAAGAGTTCTTAGACATGACACCAAAACAACAGTCCATAAGAGGAAAAACTGGCAAGTAGCACTTCATCAAAATTAAAAACTTTGCTCTGTAAAAGATACTTCTAAGAGAAATGAAAAGACAAGCTAGACTGGGAAAAAATATTTACAAATCCTTATCTGACAAAGGACTTGTATCCAGAATATATGAAGTATTCTCAACACTCAAGAGTGAGAAAACAGCCCACTTTTAAGATGGGCAAAAGAGTTGAATAGACATTTCACCAAAGAGGGTACGCGGAAGGCAATGAAGCACACAAAAAGATGCTCAACATCATCAACCATTAGGAAAATGCAAATTAAAACCACAATGAGCTAATACCACACACCTATCAGAATGGCTAAAATAAAAAATATTGGCAGTACCAAATACTAGTGAGAAAGGGGATCTCTCATAGTGGAATGCAAAACAGTATAGCCACTCTGGAAGTCTGGTAGTTTTTTTATAAAGTTAAACATAATCTTTACCATATAACCGACCGATCCCACTTTCTAGGTATACACCCTAGATAAATGAAAACTTATGTTCACATAAAAACCTATATACAAATGTTTGTAGCAGTTTTTTTTTTTTTTTAAGATTTTATTTATTTATTTGAGAGAGAGGGAATGAGAGAGAGCACATGAGCGGGGTTAGGGTCAGAGGGAGAAGCAGACTCCCTGCTGAGCAGGGAGCCCGATGCGGGACTTGATCCCGGGACTCCAGGATCATGACCTGAGCCGAAGGCAGTCGCTTAACCAACTGAGCCACCCAGGCGCCCCTG
>NW_027832189.1:0-270 GCF_054177405.1 Leptonychotes weddellii
CGGGTTTAAACCGAGTTCCCAGGGCGGAAAGGAGGTAAAGGGGGGCTCCAGTGAGGGAGGATCACAGGGCATGGAGCCTCTCAAAGAAACCAGATCCCCTCCTCTCCATCCCTCAGCCACTGGCCTCGTTCAGCCTCTCCTTCACCTCTCCCTGGCACCTCCCTGGCACCCAACAACCTCTCCTCACTGGTTTTAATAAAAATAATCAACAGCCTAGTGAATGCTGTGCTGAGGGCTTACACACATTATCTCCCTGAATTCTTACAACAC
>NW_027832190.1:0-270 GCF_054177405.1 Leptonychotes weddellii
ATGAGGTTAGAGCTATTGGGGAACTTGCCTATGTGTCATGCAACTAAATGGCAACCTCAGGATTTGAACCCTACTCCACCTGACTTTTATTTATTTATTTGTATTTACATTCAATTAATTAACATATAATGTATTCTTAGTTTCAGAGGGAGAGGTCAGTGATTCATCAGTTGCATATAACACCCAGTGCTCATTACATATACTGAAATATATATATATATATACATATACTGAAATTTAAGAGAGACATGTTTATTAGTTGTTTTTAAA
>NW_027832191.1:0-270 GCF_054177405.1 Leptonychotes weddellii
GATCCCCGAAATCACTGGGTGGGCAAATCAGTAAAGTATATGGAGACTATCATGGGGAAGAAGGGGTTTCTTTTTTTTTTTTTTAAAGATTTTATTTATTTATTTGAGAGAGAGAGAATGAGAGAGAGCACATGAGACGGGGGGAGGGTCAGAGGGAGAAGCAGACTCCCTGCCGAGCAGGGAGCCCGATGCGGGACTCAATCCTGGGACTCCAGGATCATGACCTGAGCCGAAGGCAGTCGCTTAACCGACTGAGCCACCCAGGCGCCC
>NW_027832192.1:0-270 GCF_054177405.1 Leptonychotes weddellii
CCTGAGCAGACTCGGTGCCAGGCACTTGGGTCACCAGCCTTGGTTTTGCAATACCCTTGTGCTCCTATGACCTCGAAAGCTGTTGTGAAATTTTCCAAACAAAACACATTTCAATTTACCAAAAACAATAAAATAGCATAAAAATGCCCTTCAGGCAAATAATCCCAATGCTAGGAATTTCCCTAAGGAAATACTCCACAAAAGAAAAAAAATGATAGACACACGAAGATCTTTATTATAGATGTTTGTAACAGCAAATGATGGTAGGTA
>NW_027832193.1:0-270 GCF_054177405.1 Leptonychotes weddellii
ATTTAGGATTTTGGGTGATGTCTCTTAAGAGTTGGAGGTCAGATAAGAAAGGGAAATAATACAATAATTTTTACTATAGAGTTTGATGCTACTTCTGTAATTGGGTTATCTTCTGTAAGTAAGCACTGTCAACCTTAAAAATAAAATAACCAACAGATGAATGAATGGATAAAGAAGATGTGGTATATATATATATATATATATATACCATGGAATATTATGCAGCCATCAAAAAACCACGAAATCTTGCCATTTGCAATGACGTGGATG
>NW_027832194.1:0-270 GCF_054177405.1 Leptonychotes weddellii
GTCATTAGGGCAATGCAGTCCTGTGAGAAAAGATACACATTTAGCCTTTTCCCAATAAGTCCTGAATTCTAAAGATAAGAAGATCTAGGGGCACCTGGGTGGCTCAGTCAGTTAAGCATCTGCCTTCAGCTTGGGTCATGATCCTGGGGTCCTGGAATCAAGTCCCACATCGGGCACCCTGCTCAGCGGGTAGTCTGCTTCTCCCTCTACCTCTCCCCCCTGCTCATCATCTCTCTCTCTCTCAAATAAATAAAATCTTAAAAAAAATAA
>NW_027832195.1:0-270 GCF_054177405.1 Leptonychotes weddellii
GCACGAACAATGAATCATGGAACACTTCATCTAGAACTAATGATGTAATGTATGGGGATTAACATAAGAATAAAAAAAAAAAGACTGCTATTATTGGATTAATGAGTTTTAGGATGTGAATATTTGTGAGAAGCTCACCCAACAGACTTCATTTGGTTTAAGGCAAAAAATTGATGTCAAATAAAAAAAGGGGTACGAGCAGCAGTACTTCATATTGTAAACAATCTGCTATAATGCATATAATTCTATGTTTCAAAATAGTCTCCTAGA
>NW_027832196.1:0-270 GCF_054177405.1 Leptonychotes weddellii
TCTGGACCAGGCACTAAAGATGGAAAAATAATCATTACTACCTTCCCAAGGAATAGCGTTAACTGAGCTCCCCAGTACTTCAGAATATTTTTTTCAAATGAATAACAACAAAAATTCTCAGTTAAGATAAGAAAGATATGAAGTCAAACAGAGAAAGACATGTATCATATGATCTCACTGATATGAGGAATTCTTAATCGCAGGAAACAAACTGAGTGTTGTCGGAGTGGGGGGTGGGGTGGGAGGGATGGGGTGACTGGGTGATAGACA
>NW_027832197.1:0-270 GCF_054177405.1 Leptonychotes weddellii
AATGAATCATGGAACACTACATCAAATACTAATGATGTAATGTATGGTGATTAACATAACATAATAAAATAAAAACAAAACAAAAAAACAAAAAGTTAAAAAAAAAAAAAAGTAGTGAAAATCCAAGGAACATAAAACGAGCAACCTGTGAAAAACTCCCTGAAACCAAGTATGGGACACAGACTGTCCCAGTGACAATTGGCTAATTCTAAATTAGCCAAATTCCTAGGGCAAAGACTTTCTTTGCTTCATAAGCCATGGTGCTGAGCA
>NW_027832198.1:0-270 GCF_054177405.1 Leptonychotes weddellii
AAAAAAGAAAGAGTATATTATAAGAACTGCTTGGGGAAAAAAAGACCAAAAAATCAGCACACAGCTTTACTAGTTTTATTTAATCATTACATGTTGCATACAAAGGCATGATTTCTTATCAACCAGTAAGAACTTTTCTTTTCACTACAGGGAAAACATTTTCTATTAATTCACTCACTCTTGCTAAATAAGACCCTATGGGTGCCTGGGTGGCTCAGTCGTTAAGCGTCTGCCTTCGGCTCAGGTCATGATCCCAGGGTCCTGGGATCG
>NW_027832199.1:0-2366 GCF_054177405.1 Leptonychotes weddellii
AGAAAGGAGGAATACCCAACTTTTATATCAACAGGGATGGGACTGGAGGAGATTATGCTAAGTGAAATAAGTCAAGCAGAGAAAGTCAATTATCATATGGTTTCACTGATTTGTGGAACATAAGGAATAACACGGAGGACATTAGGAGAAGGAAGGGGAAAATGACGGGTGGGAAAGTGGAGGGAGAGATGAACCATGAGAGACTATGGACCCAGAGAAACAAACAGGGTTTTTGAGGGGAGGGGGGAGGGGGTATTGATTAGCCCGGTGATGGATATTAAGGAGGGCACGTACTGCATGGAGCACTGGGTGTTATACGCAAACAATGGATCGTGGATCACCACATCAAAAACTAATGATGTACTGTATGGTGACTAACATAACATCATAATAAAATAAAATTTAAAAAAATCATTGTAAAATTCACACAACATAAAAATTACTATCTTAACCATTTTAAAGTGTGCAGTTCAGTAGTATTAAGTATATTTATGTTGTGCAACCAATCTCCAGAATGCTTTCTGTCTTACGAAACTGTAACACTTTCCCCATGAAATAACTCCCCAGCCCCTGGCACCCACCAATCCACTTCCTATTTCTATAAATTTGAGTCCTCTAGGTTCCTCATAGAAGTGGAATTATGCAGTATTTGTCCTTTTGTAACTATTGCCTTTCAGTTAACTTAATGTCTTCCAGTTAACTTAATGTCTTCAAGGTTCATCCATGTTGTCCTTCCTTTGTAAGGCTGATTAATATTGCATAATATAGACACACTGCATTTTGTTCATCCATTTGTCAATAGACAGTGGGGCTACTTCCACCTTTTGATCATTGTGAATAATACTGCAATAAACATGAGTGTACAAATATCTCTTTGAGATCCTGCTTTCAGTCCTTTTGGGTATATACCCAGAAGTGGAATTGCTGGATCATATAGTAATTGTATGTTTAAGTTTTTTGAGAAACCACCATGCTATTTTCTACAGTGGCTGTTTTCTATCATTTTACATTCCCACATACATAGAGCCAGAAAAGTTTTAAGCAGGGGAGTGATATGGTCAGAGTTGTGATTTAGGGTTATCTCTATGGTGGCAGTGTGAAGTATGAACTGGAAGTGGGAAGAGTGGAGGCAGGGGGAAGAACTACGAAGTGGTTCCAGTCCACCAAGTGAGAGATGAAGGGGCCCCAACTAGGGTAGTAGCTATGGATATGGAGATAGAACTGTTAAATAAGTATAATGGACCTAGAATTGGGCAACTGATAAGACTTGGGGGAACAGTGAGGGAAGGGGAAGTGTTAAGTCAGAAAGCCATATTTGTGGTTCATGTAGCATGGTGGAGTGTGTGACCTCTTTCAGCCCAGGTTGTGGGCAGGTTATCTCCAAGCTACTGCTTCACTGCCTGGAGCCAATAGAGCAAATGCCCAGTCCATGGAGATCCCAAGCCAAGGCAGCACACTCAAACAACTTGGCAGACAAGGGCACCTGAGGCAAGGCTCTGGCTTTCACATGGAAGCTGTGCCTGGCCAGCCTGGACAAGTTGCCCTGGCAACACTACTCTATTTCTAAGATGTGCAGCAATACCCTGAAAATGTCCTTCCTTTCTTCCTCCTAGTAGTCCAAATTGTGGAGTGTGCTGGGTATAACTGTAGAAAGTCTTCTTTCTAGAACTGCCTGGGTTTTCTCTTTCCAGTCTTTGGGTCTGGCCACTCATAGCATCTCAGTAGACTAGGCTCATCAGGAAGGGTGGCATTTGGAATTTGTGGGCCAGGGGATTAAGGACCACTGCTGCTAATAGTCCAAAGTAGCAAGCAGTCCCTCAACCCCAGTCTGGGCATACACCAGGAGGAAAGCCAGTCAGTGCAAACCTACTAGTTGATAAGGCTTAACTTGCCTGGGATTCCAGGAAGTGTAGAGGGAAGCCAACTGAGAACTGCAGGGATGTAGGCAATGATAACAGCAGAATTGTAAGGGAGAGTGGACAGAAGATTGGAAAAATCCTTCTATTTTAGAATGTCTAAATTGACCAGGTTAAACTCTTCCAGAGCCCATACAGAATAGGGATTTCTCCTAGGTGGACCACATATTATTTCACATGGGGAGAGTTGGTGTGACCCAGCAGAAGAGGATCAGAGGACAGTCGGTGCTAAGGGTAAAACCTTAGGCCATAGGAGATTGAGTTCTTCCATCAGTTTAGCAAACTTTAAATTTTTTTAAAGATTCTATTTTTTTTGTAGTTTTTAATTTTATTATGTTATGTTAGTCACCATACAATACATCATTAGTTTTTGATGTAGTGATCCATGATCCATTGTTTTCGTATAACACCCAGTGCTCCATGTAGTACGTGCCCTCCTTAATACCCATC
>NW_027832200.1:0-270 GCF_054177405.1 Leptonychotes weddellii
ATTAAACACTTATATTTAGACTATAACCTAGGTATTCCAAAACCCATATAAGAAATATAATATATAGAAAAGAGAGGAGTGTTTGAGCATTCTTATCTTTTACTTCTATAAAATCTCTGCTCTGATTGCTCTTTTACTTTTATCTGGTTTGCATTTATTCTATCACTTATAAAATGCAACCATTTCCCATTTCCCTAAGCTTCAATCTTTCTTCTCACTCTTCAGTTTTCACTCTAGTGGATAATGTTTCTCAGCATACAAACATCTTCC
>NW_027832201.1:0-270 GCF_054177405.1 Leptonychotes weddellii
AATCTGGTCTCACCGATAAACTCGTTATGGCCAAATTTGTCCTCATCACAGACAGAGATCCTGCGATCAATGTAAGGGGTGGGGAGAGAACGAAGAGCCTATATTGAGCAAGTATCATGTACCAAGAGCTATGATTGATACTGTCAGGGAATGTGCAATGTGCATAGGAATATTTCAATTTCCTATTTATTGAGCACTAAGCCAGCTACTTTATGTTCCTTCTTTACTGCAGTGTAACTTACAAGCAGTGATGTGCCCACATCTTAAATT
>NW_027832202.1:0-270 GCF_054177405.1 Leptonychotes weddellii
AAAAAGAAGATAGTAGGAAGGGAAAAATGAAGGGGTGGAATCAGAGGGGGAGACAAACCATGAGAGAGTATGACTCTGAGACACAAACTGAGGGTTCTAGAGGGGAGAGGGGTGGGGGGATGGGTTAGCCTGGTGATGGGTATTAAAGAGGGCATGTACTGAATGGAACACTGGGTGTTATACACAAAGAATGAATCATGGAACACTACATCAAAAACTAATGATGTAATATATGGTGATTAACATAACATAATAAAAAAAAAGAAAAAA
>NW_027832203.1:0-270 GCF_054177405.1 Leptonychotes weddellii
CTCCTTTATTTTCCCATGCTCCTTTGCCACTCCAGCTGAGAGATCTCATAAAAATCTCAGCTCTCCCCTAGAAAAGCATGCTGCACCTGTTTGCCATGTGCTTAGTGACTACTAACATTTATATATCGCTGTATTCCAAGTCAAATAAATTGATAGAATGCAACTCAAAAACGCAGCGCGTTGCATCTCTAATGCTTTTAATTTTTTTTATTTTTTAAAGATTTTATTTATTTGACAGAGAGAGATACAGCGAGAGAGGGAACACAAGCA
>NW_027832204.1:0-270 GCF_054177405.1 Leptonychotes weddellii
ACAAGCAGGGGGAGTGGGAGAGGGAGAAGCAGGCTTCCCGCGGAGCAGGGAGCCCGATGTGGGACTCGATTCCAGGACCCTGGGATCATGACCTGAGCCGAAGGCAGACGCTTAACGACTGAGCCACCCAGGCGCCCTAAAGTTAAGAACTTTTTAAGACACAATTAAGAGAGTAGAAAGTGTGAGGAAAATTATTTGTCATACATTTATCTGGAAAAAAAATTTGTATCCAGAACACATTAGAAAAACCTCCATCAAATCAGAAAAAGA
>NW_027832205.1:0-270 GCF_054177405.1 Leptonychotes weddellii
GGGGCTCGATCCCAGGACCCTGGGATCATGACCTGAGCCGGAGGCAGACGTTTAACGACTGAGCCACCCACGTGCCCCTATTTATGTCTTATATTAGTCAAATTGTTGGTCTTAATTTTAAAAGAAAAAAAAAGGAGAACAGGTATATCGGCTGATAAAACTCTTCAAGAAGCAAGCTGGCTTCAAGCACTGCTGACACGCGGGTTCTATCAAGACACCAAGAATTGACCTCTCTTCCTCTGTCTCCTGACTCTGCTTTTGACCCTGAAA
>NW_027832206.1:0-270 GCF_054177405.1 Leptonychotes weddellii
GAGAATTTCAGTGTAAATTCCCCTTTTCTCATAACTACCTTTACATGAATACTAATATAAATAAATGCCAGTTTTTAATGTTTTCTAGTAGAGCTCTGATAAATGAACCAAATTATATGTATTTCTTAATCATTTAAATCACCAAATGGATAAAGCCCAACTGAGTTTTGATTTTGCATAGGTGGGAGGGGAGGATTTTCTCCAGTCTTCGATTGCCTGCTGAAAAAAGAGTATAATTCTGTTAAATTTATAATGAAAGTCAATTAGACA
>NW_027832207.1:0-270 GCF_054177405.1 Leptonychotes weddellii
GCGGGGTCGCGGGTGGAGTCCTTGTCCCCGCCTGTACCGGGAGGGTCGTTTGCCGAAAGCGGGCAGCAAGGAGAAGCGTGGCTCCAAGGCCGCGGCCGACGAAAGAAGACACACGAGTTTCTGACAGAGCGGCTGTGTGGCGGGAGAGAGGCCGGCGTCCAAGAGGACAGTTCGGGCCCGAGCGTGCAGAGCATCGGCGAAGGTAGGGTGGAAGCGCAGGGCGGCGGGTCGTAGGGGGAAGACCCCGGGTCCAGTTCGGGGCCGCCGAAC
>NW_027832208.1:0-270 GCF_054177405.1 Leptonychotes weddellii
CCATAAACAATGAAATAATGAGGTGTAAAAGAAAGAAAACTCAACCGACCTGTCTGATTTACTCACACTTTCATAACTTCAAAACCCAATAATCATCAATACATAATGACCATGACATAACCAGTTCTTGAATATTCAGAAACTAGAATTATAAATATAATTAACAATTATGCTATGGTCTGAAAGTCTGGTCACCCCCCAAACCCATATGTTGAAATCTCACCTCCCAATGTAATGGTATTAGGAAGTAGGGATTCTGGGGGTGATTAG
>NW_027832209.1:0-270 GCF_054177405.1 Leptonychotes weddellii
CCCCTGGGCTGATGCATTTACAAGGCAGAGCACTATTCCGGCTCCCTTAATCTGCTTTTTAAATGCCGAATTTAGCTTTTATCACCTTTTCCCGCATACTTTACTGATGTGTCTGAGTATTGGAGAACTTGCATGCATTTGTTGTACCACTTTCAAACTCAAATTCATGGGTTCAGTTATACTATTTTTTTTTTTAATAAATGGACTCACTGATGAGGAGGGTTAAAAATTATTTTATTGTAAAAATTATTAGGCCTCAAGTAAGCATAC
>NW_027832210.1:0-2366 GCF_054177405.1 Leptonychotes weddellii
GGGCTGGAGGCTAAGCTCAATGGTTGAGTATGGATGCTGACTTGGCTCTCTACCTATGCAGAACAGTAGGATGGGCTCTGCAGCTGCCCAGGGTCTTTGGCTGAACTAGTTGGGCAAATGGGGCTGAAGTCTGTGCTTCACCATAGCATAGTCAGTGGACTGTTGGCTTGCCTCTTAGCTTGGGTGGGGCTGTAGGCTAATCTTTGAGGCTGTCCCAAAGTTGCCAATCAGAGTATGTGTGAGTGTGTGTGTTTAAGGCCAAAGAGTAATTGTGTCCTAAAACAGATGATCTCACATTTTTTGACCTCAGGATTTCTTTACATTCTTTAAATCACTAAGGATATATGTTTTTAAAAATATTTTACTATATGAAAAATATAAACTAAAACATGTTTAAAATATTTATTGATTTATTTAAAAAAACGAATGCTTTTAAAAAAATTACTGTCCTAAAATAATGTATCAGTATGTTCCAGAATGTAAAAGAACATGATGAAAGATAAAATTTGGAAAGTGAATTTTATTTTTCTTGATTTATGATGACTTCATCTCTGAATAAGCTATATATTAGAACTTTGGTAAAATTTGCTCAGTTTTAATGGACTTGCTTCTTTGGTTTACTTTGTCCACATTAGGAAAGATTATATGTAATATGTAATAATCTGTGTAATCTGCTTTGATATCAGAACTTCAATGACTTGAATAATTTCCTGTGTTTTCTGTAAACATTGTTATGTTTTGCATTATTTAAGGAATAGGAAAAACGCTTCACACTAATAAAAAGAGCTAAGGTGCTTGGCAGTCACATTACCTTCTTTTTATTTTGAGTGGTTTATTAATATTTTTATTAAATAGTTAACCAATTAGTCTTTCTCAAATACTAAAAATTATGTCTTTTTTCTCCAGCTTTATTGAGATATAATTGAAACATAACATTGTGTAAGTTTAAGGTGTACAACATGACAAATTGATATACATATATATTGTGAAATGCTTACCAAAATAGGTTAGTTAACACATTCATCACCTCATATAAGTGCTTGTTTTTGTGTGCATGATGAGAACATTTCAGATCTACTCTCTTAGCACCTTCAAGTCTATGATACAGTATTATTAACTGTAGTAACTGTACTATGAACACATCTCCAGAATTTATTCATCTTATAATTGGAAGTTTTTATTCTTATTCTTTGACCAACATCTCTTCATTTTCCAACCCACCTCCCCTCCTCCCCAACCCCATCCCCAGACACTGGCAATCACCAATATACTGTTTCTATGAGTTTGACATTTTTAAACTTCACATATAAGTGAGATCATACAGTATTTGTCTTTCTCTTTTGACTTATTTAACTTATGATAATGCCCTCAAGGTTCCTCCATGTTGTTTGCAAATGGCAGAATTTCCTTTATTTTATGGTTGATAATATTCCATTCCATATATATGTGTGTATATATGTATATATATATAGAGAGAGAGAGAGAGAGAGAACACAATTCCTTGTTCATGTGTCTATTGATAGTCACTCAGCTTATTTCCATATCTTGGGTATTGTCAATAATGCTGTAGTGAACATGAGGATGTATATATCTCTTCAAGATAGTGATTTCACTTTCTTCATATATATGCCCAGAAGTGGAATTGCTGAATCATATGGTTCTTCCATTTTCAGTTTTTTGAGGAACTCCATACTCTTTTCCATAGTGGCTGCACCAATTTACATTCCCACCAACAGTGCATGAGGGTTCCCTTTTCTCCACATCCTCATCAACACTTGTTATCTCTTGTCTTTTCATAGTAGCCATTCTAAAGGATGTGAGATGATATCTCATTATGGTTTTGATTTACATTTTTCTGATGATTAGTGATATTGAGCACCTTTTAGTGTACCTGTTGGCCAATTGTATTGTTTACTTTGGAGAAATGCATGTTCAATTTCTTTGCCCATTTTTAATCAGATCATTTACTTGTTTGTTTGTTTGTTTGTTTTTCCTATTGAGTTGCATTAGTTCCTTACATTTTTTTATATTATCCTTATCACATAGATAGTTTGCAAATAATATCTCCCACAATGCAGGTTGCCTTTTTATTTTGTTGATTCTTTCATTGTGCAGAAACTTTTTTGTTTGTTGTAGTACCACTATTTATTTTTGCTTTTATTGCTTGTGCTATTGGTGTCATATCCAAAAAATTGTCTGGGCTGCACCTTAGCTGGGCTTTAAGGCTGTGCAGAGTTCTTGTTCAAGCTTCTGGGTCAGGCAGGGCTGGAGGCTAAGCTCAATGGTTGAGTATGGATGCTGACTTGGCTCTCTACCTATGCAGAACAGTAGGATGGGCTCTGCAGCTGCCCAGGGTCTTTGGCTGA
>NW_027832211.1:0-270 GCF_054177405.1 Leptonychotes weddellii
CAGCAAGAGAGGGAACACAGGCAGGGGGAGTGGGAGAGGGAGAAGCAGGCTCCCTGTTGAGCAGGGAGCCCGATGCGGGGCTCCATCCTAGGACCCTGGGATCATGACCTGAGCCAAAGGCAGACACTTAACCAACTGAGCCACCCAGGCGCCCCAAGAGATTCTTAATCATAGGAAGCAAACTGAGCATTCCTGGAAGGGAGGGGGCTGGGGGGGACGGGGTAACTGGGTGATGGACATTAAGGAGGGCACGTGGTGTAATGAACCCTC
>NW_027832212.1:0-270 GCF_054177405.1 Leptonychotes weddellii
AGAGAGAATGAGAGAGAGCAAGCACATGAGAGGGGGGGAGGGTCAGAGGGAGAAGCAGGTTCCTTGCCGAGCAGGGAGCCCGATGTGGGACTCGATCCCGGGACTCCAGGATCATGACCTGAGCCGAAGGCAGTCGCTTAACCAACTGAGCCACCCAGGCGCCCCATTGAACAGAATTTTTAAGAACTCAAGTGATTCCAGGGCGCCTGGGTGGCTCAGTTGGTTGGGCGACTGCCTTCGGCTCAGGTCATGATCCTGGAGTCCCGGGAT
>NW_027832213.1:0-270 GCF_054177405.1 Leptonychotes weddellii
AGGGAGACCCTTCTCGTCTGACCTGGCCATTCTCTCATCTCCGGATTCAATTAAGAGCAATACAGGCAAACGATGTTGCCAGGAGCACCTCTTCCTCCTGGAAGTTGTGAATGTTTCCCGAGTTTCTGCAGCTGTCAATTCAGCATGTGTGTGTCCCCAGGCATCCTTGGGCGCTACCTGACCTGCCGGCCGTTGGAGGCGACCCTCCTGCACACACTCCAAGGGACAGTCCTCAGCCCGATGTGTGAGGTGCCCTTGTACTGTTCTCAA
>NW_027832214.1:0-270 GCF_054177405.1 Leptonychotes weddellii
AAACCAAGTTTAAGAGCCACAGCTTCAGACAGACAAAATTTTAAAATGTACCTAAAACTTACCCCTCCTAATGCTCACTTATCAACCTCAGCAAACCCAATGCTGGCTTTTGAAATAAATATATTTTTTACTGGGAGATAATTGATACATAACATTACACCAGTTTCAGATGTACAACATAATGACTCGATACTTGTGTATACATATATTTTGAGGAAGTACATATGTGTGTATTAAGCTATGTGAATGCACGTATCTATAAATATTTCT
>NW_027832215.1:0-270 GCF_054177405.1 Leptonychotes weddellii
ACTTATTTTGATTAGCATAATCCCCTCTAGTTCTATCCATGTCATTGCAAATGGCAAGATTTCATTCTTTTTAGTGCCTGAGTAGTATTCCATTATATATATACCACCTCTTCTTTATCCATTCATCTGTCAATGGACATCTGGGCTCTTTTCATGTTTTGGCTATTGTGGACATTGCTGCTATAAACATTGGGGTGCATGTGTCCCTTCGAATCACTATGTTTATATCTTTTGGATAAATACCTAGTAGTGCAATTGCTGGGTCGTAGG
>NW_027832216.1:0-270 GCF_054177405.1 Leptonychotes weddellii
AGAGAGAATGAGAGAGAGCAAGCACATGAGAGGGGGGGAGGGTCAGAGGGAGAAGCAGGTTCCTTGCCGAGCAGGGAGCCCGATGTGGGACTCGATCCCGGGACTCCAGGATCATGACCTGAGCCGAAGGCAGTCGCTTAACCAACTGAGCCACCCAGGCGCCCCATTGAACAGAATTTTTAAGAACTCAAGTGATTCCGGGGCGCCTGGGTGGCTCAGTTGGTTGGGCGACTGCCTTCGGCTCAGGTCATGATCCTGGAGTCCCGGGAT
>NW_027832217.1:0-270 GCF_054177405.1 Leptonychotes weddellii
AGGTGATTTCCTGGCTGGACGCCAACACCTTGGCCGAGAAGGATGAGTTTGAGCACAAGAGGAAGGAGCTGGAGCAGGTGTGTAACCCCATCATCACCGGACTGTACCAGGGGGCGGGCGGCCCCGGGGCCGGAGGCTTTGGGGCCCAGGCCCCCAAAGGGGGCTCTGGGTCCGGCCCCACCATTGAGGAGGTGGATTAAGACTTCTTCCTCAAATTGTTTGTGTTTGTGTCGGAGACTGTTGGGATTCAGGACTCTTGCATTGCCTTCC
>NW_027832218.1:0-270 GCF_054177405.1 Leptonychotes weddellii
CAGGAATCCCACAGGTGTCTGGCTTTCATTCTTTGCCCGCCTCAAGGAACTCCTCACGTTTCCCTTATGAGGTAGTCATGGCCGAGAAAGCGTGGTGCCTCGGCTTCTCTCTTTTGTCCCTTGCTCCTCAGTGAACGGTGAATGGCTGGAGCCGTCCACGGGGGCTCAGATCCAAGCAGAGACGTCCCAGGAAGCAAACCGCCTTCTGGCTGAGCCTTTCTGCTCCCTCACGCGTGGCCAGGCAGCAGGAGGGCGTGCTGGGACGCCGAG
>NW_027832219.1:0-270 GCF_054177405.1 Leptonychotes weddellii
ATACAGTTTGAAAACAATTTTAAATTTGGGTCTTTGAGGTTTTTTTTATTGTTGTGTTCCTATTTTCTTTCTTTTTTTTTTTTTTTAAAGATTTTATTTATTTATTTGAGAGCGAGAATGAGAGAGAGAGAGAGAGCATGAGAGGGGGAGGGTCAGAGGGAGAAGCGGACTCCCCGCTGAGCAGGGAGCCCGATGTGGGCCTCGATCCCGGGACTCCAGGATCACGACCTGAGCCGAAGGCAGACGCTTAACCGACTGAGCCACCCAGGC
>NW_027832220.1:0-2365 GCF_054177405.1 Leptonychotes weddellii
AAAAAAAAAAAAAAACCTAAGCACTCTCAGAAATCTCTTTCTACCATCAATTTAGAGTGAAAACATCAGGAGTGAAATGGAGAAAAATAGCTGATTTACTGAGTGGTTAAAATGGGTAGGTTGTCTGCACAGATCATCTGAATTAATCCCCACTATGATACCTGTGAGGTGGTTTTTATTATTAGCCTCATGTTTGCAGTGGAGGGGACTATGGTTTAGAGTGATTTAGTGATTTGTCAAAGTTATACAGGGAAGCGGGCTGAAGTTAGAATTTAAACCAAGGAGGTCTGATTTCAGAGACCATGAACTTAGCAACAATGCTATACTTTCTCATGGGAAATCTCACACACTTCTTAAAGTATATTTAGAAAGGTTTAAATGATAAAACCAATAGTCTGAGCATATGTAGCATATTTATCATCTGACCCAGATGATAAATCATGGCAGCTAAGGAAATACATCCTGGAAACATGCTTTGCAATTGTTCAAATTACTTTAAAAAGGTTAAAACATTAGTCTAGAACCCTTGGTTTATTTTCTTCTTAGCTCTGATTTTGAGTCTTTAAAGTTGCTTCATTCTTAAGGCAAATTGCTATTAATGCTGAGCATTTAGTAAAGAAAGCTGCCTCTTTTCTGTCCAGTGTTCCTCTGTTAGGGAAGGCAGAACAGCAAATTCTGGGTCCTGAGATTGCTTGTAGACCAGATGACCTTTTTGCTGCACAAGTACTGTGCATTTCATGCCCTACCATTGAGTCAGAGGCTAATTATTACCTAAACCTTTCTCACCTCCAGATTTTTAAATTCTAAAGCAAAGAGGCACTGTGACCTGCATCGAATTTCACTAAATTGCTGACTTGTCCTAGTGACTTCATTTGACTTCCTGCTACTGTTCAGAAGGGAAGAAAAGTTGGATAAAATGCAGGAACTTTACTGGAAACTTCCAGTGTTTCTACACAGCATTTAATGCTTCTACATGGTGAGAGGGACAAGCAATTCAGAGAGGGATCCCAAGTTGGTTGTCCTTATTACTGAAATGAAAAAGCAAGACACTTCTAAATCTTGATTAAAGTGAGTTTAAAAAAAACTGAGTTTTCACTGATTTTCCATGTAGTTTTACTGTATGACTAAGAAAATTACTTAATTACATACTAGGTTGCTTATTTTTAAAATAGGCATCCTAAGGAACACAGATTTGAGGTATCAGAAAAGTTTTATATTTCTGACACAGTGCCTGGCAGACCCTTCCCCCTTCTCTGCCTGGCAACCCTCCACTCATTTTCTGAAGTCAGCTCAGATACCACCTACTCTGTAAGGCCATTCCTAACTCATCCAGGTAGTCTCAGTTGCTCTCTTTGCTCCCACAGATTTCATGACTCTTACAGTACCTGTTACATGTAACTGTTTAAGTCTGGTTTGCATGCCCATGGCCACCTCACTGCACAACTCTAGAGGGTACTCTTTGCAATTCTGCAACATGACATCCCTGTCTCCATCAGTTCCAGGTACCACCTAGGCAGCCCTCTCATCTTTATACCCTTAGGACCTGCCATGAAACCCCTAGAACAAAGTTAGTGTTTAATAAGTAGTTAATGAACAAGTGGCCGAATTCTCCTGTATTTATGTATTTTGATCCCTGGATCTTTATTTGTTCTATCACATACAGCTTTTCTTTTTCCATATTGTCATTGCACATTCTTTCCTCCCTCCTTCCCTGTTTCTTCATTTGCTTGATTCTCTGTTTGCTTTCTATGCATTAGGTAAAACAGCCACCTCTCCCAGTCTTGGGGGGGCCTCCCCCAGGTGATGAACCTTATCCTTCAACCCTGCCCTAGCACTCGGTTGCCTCTCAAACCTTTGTGATTGTTCAAGCAGCCTATTATATTTTAATGGCTCCCAGTAGTTGAGGGTGTGCCAAGACCAGTCAGGGTCCCAAAGGGGAGGTTCTCAGTCTACACCTAGATTCAGACTGATGGGAAGCCAGACCCTCAGGCAGTAGCTTTTACAGTATGCAAATATATATAGTCCTATAGGACTGAAAGTTGAAGTGCCCCCCGCCACAAGAGCCAGGTGATCAAGGGGGCATCCCCTGGGCAGCAGCGGTAAAGATTGGGCACCAGGCCTGTGTAAAAGCTCCCCTCCGGGAGTTACTGGCCCTCTGGAGCCAGAAAAGAGAGCAGGAAGATGGCGCCCACCAGCTGGAGCGCGGCAGAGCGAGAGTGCAAAGACGGTTCTGTGGTCTCCATCCAAGGACAGCGTTCTGTCAGGCCTTCAGAGGTGTATCAAATCAGATGCCGGCCCCTCAGGCCAAGGCTCCAGAACAAGCTAAGAGGCCTTTTTCACAGAAACGCTGGGCCGTGCCAGTCCG
>NW_027832221.1:0-270 GCF_054177405.1 Leptonychotes weddellii
GGCGTAGCTTACCTTAACAATACTGGAAAACGCGTGTCTGTGTGTGTGTTAAAATCTCTCTGAAGATGACACACCACTTTAGTATTAACTATCTAATAAAATTTGCTCATATAAACATACTAAAACTGCATTTCCTGTATTGTGGAAAGTTGAGAGACATCTTACATGTGCTTTAAAATAAGTAGTTAGTTAGGAAGTGAGCATTTTTAAGCTTGTCAAAAAAACTTTACAGCTGCAGCCTGCCCGAATCCACTGTGGCTGTTCAGCGAA
>NW_027832222.1:0-270 GCF_054177405.1 Leptonychotes weddellii
ATTTACGGATGCAATTCAAAAGTCTTTAAGGCCAAACAGTAATCAAAGCCCTGTTTAAAAGTGTTTGTTCAAAAAAAAAAAAAAAAAGATAAAAGAAGAACAATAAACTATGTAAAGTGAGTTTAAAAGGAGATTTTTAGGGTGCCTAGCTGGCTCAGTGGGTGAAGCATGTGACTCAGGTTTTCTTTTAAGTTTTATTCATTCATTTTTATTTTTTTTTAAGATTTTATTTATTTATTTAATTGACACAGAGAGAGAGACAGTGAGAGA
>NW_027832223.1:0-270 GCF_054177405.1 Leptonychotes weddellii
GGGCAAGCCTCCAGGCATGGACCCGATAGGTATAATGGGTAGGCACGAAGGGGCTGGGGTGACGGTGCTGGAGGGCGGGGTCTACCGCGGGCCAGGGCTGGAGCCACACAGCTAGGCCAGAGCACTAGGAAGTATGCGGGAGTTGGGGCTGTCCCGGGGCCTGCCTCCAGGGGGACTCCACGGTCAGGTTTGAGGAGGATGTGGACACCTGATGTGTCAGAACTGATGGCAAGGGCTTATTGGGGCCACTGTTGGACTCGGCATGTGGAA
>NW_027832224.1:0-270 GCF_054177405.1 Leptonychotes weddellii
CAGGAATCCCACAGGTGTCTGGCTTTCATTCTTTGCCCGCCTCAAGGAACTCCTCACGTTTCCCTTATGAGGTAGTCATGGCCGAGAAAGCGTGGTGCCTCGGCTTCTCTCTTTTGTCCCTTGCTCCTCAGTGAACGGTGAATGGCTGGAGCCGTCCACGGGGGCTCAGATCCAAGCAGAGACGTCCCAGGAAGCAAACTGCCTTCTGGCTGAGCCTTTCTGCTCCCTCACGCGTGGCCAGGCAGCAGGAGGGCGTGCTGGACGCCGAGC
>NW_027832225.1:0-270 GCF_054177405.1 Leptonychotes weddellii
AATCATGGAACACTACATCTAAAACTAATGATGTAATGTATGGGGATTAACATAAGAATAAAAAAAAATTAAAAAAAAAAGTAAATGGTTCACACTGGGGAAAGACTTGGATTATTCCATTCTAATTCACTGGAAGGGTTAATTTACTAGATACTATAAAATGGCCTCAAAATTACATTTCATGCATATTCATTTGTTCTTCTGTGCTCTCCCCACCCTTCCTCCACCCTCTCATTCCAGCCCAAACCATGAACTTCATTCCAAGACTGA
>NW_027832226.1:0-270 GCF_054177405.1 Leptonychotes weddellii
CAGTTCATGCGTGCGTGACCCCGCCGCTCCGGGTTTCCGCCCTGGGGGATGCAGTTCGCAGGCATGACCCCGCCGCTCTGGGTTTCCACCCTGGGGGCTGCCCTAAAGTCCTTTCCTGATGCTACCGGTGTGCGAGTCTGTGCCCCGTCCCTAGCACGCGAGGCTGTTGCTCACCGGCGGTACAGGATCCCCATGGCCACGCACCCTCCCGCTGCTGTTTATCCTTCGATATCTGCCCGCAGGATCACAGCTCTCCGCTTCGTACCTCAA
>NW_027832227.1:0-270 GCF_054177405.1 Leptonychotes weddellii
CCAATGGTTAATGATGTTGAGCATCTTTTCATATACTTTTTGGCCATCTGTATATTTCCTTTGGACAAATGTCAATTCAAGTCCTTTGCCCATTTTTAAATTGAGTGGTTTGTCCTTTTGTAATTTCTATGAGCACTTTAGATAGCCTAGATACTAAACCCTTAACAGACCTATGATTTGCAACTATTTCTTACCCTTTCTTTTTTTTTTTTTTTTAAAGATTTTATTTATTTATTTGACAGAGAGAGACCCAGCGAGCGAGGGAACACA
>NW_027832228.1:0-270 GCF_054177405.1 Leptonychotes weddellii
GCCCGTCACTCCGATTAACGTCTGGGTTCCTAAAACAAAAAAAGAAGAAAGAGGGAAAAAAGGAAGGGAAGGGAAGGAAAAGAAAGCTCTGCTCAAATGGGGATTTTCTTTAAAACTAACCACTGTTTGGAATACCAAATATGGTGTTTCCAATGAATAATTACTAACGAGTTACAAGTATTTTCAGTTTCGATTTTTAAAACACGGTTCTTTTGATATAGAAGATAAACTGTTGCAACATAAGGAATAACATGGAGGACATTAAGAGAA
>NW_027832229.1:0-270 GCF_054177405.1 Leptonychotes weddellii
AAAAAAAACCCTGTAATAAAATTTAACTATAAATATAACCTATAAACTGTAACATTTAAATTGAAATAAATTTAAAATTCATTTAATTTACAAACCTAAATGTATAAATCAAACATTCATAACAAAGGCAGGACTATGGAATACAAATGAAACTACTTCTGTAGCTCACTTTGAATTCAATTCCATATTTTTTGTAGTTCGTATTTTTTGTAGTTGTTAAAGAATTAAAATTACCACAATTATGGGCAAAGGATTAAATTTAGGTTTATC
>NW_027832230.1:0-270 GCF_054177405.1 Leptonychotes weddellii
AAAAAAAACCCTGTAATAAAATTTAACTATAAATATAACCTATAAACTGTAACATTTAAATTGAAATAAATTTAAAATTCATTTAATTTACAAACCTAAATGTATAAATCAAACATTCATAACAAAGGCAGGACTATGGAATACAAATGAAACTACTTCTGTAGCTCACTTTGAATTCAATTCCATATTTTTTGTAGTTTGTATTTTTTGTAGTTGTTAAAGAATTAAAATTACCACAATTATGGGCAAAGGATTAAATTTAGGTTTATC
>NW_027832231.1:0-2365 GCF_054177405.1 Leptonychotes weddellii
ACCCCAATGGTTCACAGCAGCGATGTCCACAATAGCCAAAGTGTGGAAGGAGCCAAGATGCCCTTCAACAGATGAATGGATAAAGAAGATGTGGTCCATATATACAATGGAATATTACTCAGCCCTCAGAAAGGATGAATACCCACTATTTGCATCAACATAGATGGAACTGGAGGGGATTATGTTAAGTGAAGTAGTCACGCAGAGAAAGACAATTATCATATGGTTTCATTCATATGTGCAACATAAGCAATAGCTCAGAGGACCGTAGGGGAAGAGAGGGAAATCCAAAGAGGGAGAAATCAGAGAGGGAGATGAACCATGAGAGACTATGGACCCCAGGAAACAATCTGAGGATTTAAGAGGGGCGGGGGGCAGGGGGATGGGGTAACAGGGTGATGGGTATTGAGGAAGGCACGTGCTGTGATGAGCACTGGGTGTTATACGTAACTAATGAATCATTGAACACTACATAAAAAGCTAATGATGTACTATACAGTGGGTAACTGAACATAATAAAAAAAGATTTTTTGTAATAGATAAAATTATGTATCCTAGGAAAAAAATAAAGGCATTTTGGGAATATAAAAAAAATTAAAAAAAAAAAAAAGAACGATAAAAGAAACAAAAAGAAATTCCACTACATAAAAATATACAAATCTACATTTCTCAATATTTCCATAAATTCCAAGATCTATAGAAAGATCAAAGCCAAATCCTAACTAATGTCGAAGGAATTGTATTATTTTTTCCATTGAGGTTGAGACAGTCATGGAATAAATGTTTCATGAACGAATACATAATGAATAAGACCATTTTATCACTTTTTTTTTTTTTAAGATTTTATTTATTTATTTGAGAGAGAGAGAGAACATGAGGGGGAGAGGGTCAGAGGGAGAAGCAGACTCCTCGCTGAGCAAGGAGCCCGATGCGGGACTCGATCCCGGGACTCCAGGATCATGATCTGAGCCGAAGGCAGTCGCTCAACCAACTGAGCCACCCAGGCGCCCTATTTTATCACCTTTTAATCCCTCTAATTTATGTCTTCTCACTTCCTTGTATAATATTAATGAAGAAATAACTTAAATAACAAAGATCCTTTACTCATGATATTGATAAATGTATGGCATCACAAGAGATTTAATGTACAAGATCAATATTTGTATTTTATTATTTAATATACAAACCATATTGTATATGTATCCATTCATTCAAGTCTATATTTCTGAAGATCCAAGCATTAGCATAGAAAATACAAAACTAGATATCAAAACAGTTTCTGTGGGATTTTAGAATGAATTAAATGCATTCAGGTTTATGTTTACATCCCCTTTGTGTTTGTTATATTACAAACAAAATTACAAATTCCTAGTGACTATTTTCTCTGAATTTATGCCAATGTTTAGAGTCATAATAGAGCTAAGTAGGATGACTACAGTATTGCATTCACAGAATGTTCATATACAGCAACTATTCTATTAATTATGTCTATGGTCTAGGGATTGGTTACTTCACTAGAAATTAAAGACAGATTCACACCAATAGTGCACGAAGGTTTCTTTTCCTCCACATCCTTGCCAACACTTGTTATTTCTTCTGTTTTTGATTTTAGCCATTCTGACAGATGAAAAGTGATATCTTATGGGTATTTTAATTTGCATTTCCCTGATGATTAGTAATATTTAGCATCCTTTCTTGTACTCATTGGCCATCTGTATCTTCTTTGGAAAAATGTCTATTCAGATCCTTCACCCATTTTTGAAATTGGATTTTTTTTGGTTTTTTTGGTGTTGAGTTGTATAAGTTCTTTATATATTTTGGATATGAGCCCCTTTTTGGGTATATCATTTGCAAACATCTTCTCCCATTCAGTAGGCTGAGTTTTTGTTTGTGGGTGTTTTCCTTCCTGTGCAAAACCTTTTTATTTTGGTGTAGTCCTAATAGTTTAATTTTTCCTTTGTTTCCCTTGTCCTAGGAGATATATTTAGAGAAATGTATCTATGGCTGATATAAAAAAAATTACTATTTTCTTGCACCAGTGGTTGAGATACAAATTGGTGCATTATTGTGGAAAAGAGCATGGAGTTTCCTTGAAAGGTTAAAAACAGAATTACCATATGATCCAGTAATTCCACTGCTGGGTTACCCAAAGAAAACAAACAGGCATAAAAACTAACTTGAAAAGATATATGCACCCTTACAATTATTGCAGCCTTACTTATAATAGCCAAGATATAGAAGCAACATGAGTGACCATTTATAGATGAATAGATAAAGAAAATATGGTGTATGTATACACACAATGGAATATTACTCAGCCATAAAAAGAACAAAACCTTGTCATTGGTGAAAACGTGGATAGATC
>NW_027832232.1:0-270 GCF_054177405.1 Leptonychotes weddellii
CCCACAATTCATCTGTTCCTCTCGTTTGCCTCTCTCCCCACATTAACTTAGTTGTTAAGACCTCTGTTCTTCCATGAGAGACGATGGACTCTGAAAAACAAACTGAGGGTTCTAGAGGGGAGGGGGGTGGGAGGATGGGTTGGCCTGGTGGTGGGTATTGAGGAGGGCACGTTCTGCATGGAGCACTGGGTGTTGTGCACGAACAATGAATCATGGAACACTTCATCTAGAACTAATGATGTAATGTATGGGGATTAACATAAGAATAAA
>NW_027832233.1:0-270 GCF_054177405.1 Leptonychotes weddellii
GGGCAAGCCTCCAGGCATGGACCCGATAGGTATAATGGGTAGGCACGAAGGGGCTGGGGTGACGGTGCTGGAGGGCGGGGTCTACCGCGGGCCAGGGCTGGAGCCACACAGCTAGGCCAGAGCACTAGGAAGTATGCGGGAGTTGGGGCTGTCCCGGGGCCTGCCTCCAGGGGGACTCCACGGTCAGGTTTGAGGAGGACGTGGACACCTGATGTGTCAGAACTGATGGCAAGGGCTTATTGGGGCTACTGTTGGACTCGGCATGTGGAA
>NW_027832234.1:0-270 GCF_054177405.1 Leptonychotes weddellii
ATTTACGGATGCAATTCAAAAGTCTTTAAGGCCAAACAGTAATCAAAGCCCTGTTTAAAAGTGTTTGTTCAAAAAAAAAAAAAAAAAGATAAAAGAAGAACAATAAACTATGTAAAGTGAGTTTAAAAGGAGATTTTTAGGGTGCCTAGCTGGCTCAGTGGGTGAAGCATGTGACTCAGGTTTTCTTTTAAGTTTTATTTATTCATTTTTTTTTTTAAGATTTTATTTATTTATTTAATTGACACAGAGAGAGAGACAGTGAGAGAGGGA
>NW_027832235.1:0-270 GCF_054177405.1 Leptonychotes weddellii
AAAACCTCAAAATGGATTAAGGACCTAAATGTGAGACCTGAAACCATAAAAATCCTAGAAGAGAGCACAGACAGTAATGTCTCTGACATTGGCCATAGCAAAATTTTTCTAGGCACATCCCCTGAGGCAAGGGAAACAAGGGCAAAAAAACCAGTCTGCTTAATTTCAACTGGCTGACAGTTATTTATTTCCTGATAAATAACATGTTCACTCTACTATTTTTCTCCAATTTTACATATTCTTTTTTTATTTTTTTAGAGAGAGAGAGAG
>NW_027832236.1:0-270 GCF_054177405.1 Leptonychotes weddellii
ACAACCCCCCCGGCTCCCTACGGCGTAACCGCCTGGCAGCCTCCCGGCCCCTGGCCACACTCGCCAGTGCAGAAGCTCAGTGAGCCGGGGGGCTGGCTGGGGCTCCAAGCGCCGTGGCCGGCACATAGCGGCTGCTCCGTCAGTGCCCAACGGGGACCGGGTGCCCAGGGGCAGCCAAACAGAGAGGGACAAATAATACGGGCCGCTGGAATCCAGGGCCAACGGCCTCATCTCGCTCCTTCCGACTGCTTCTGTCCTCAGTACTCCTGC
>NW_027832237.1:0-270 GCF_054177405.1 Leptonychotes weddellii
AGCATAATACCCTCCAGTTCCATTCACGTCGTTGCAAATGGCAAGATTTCATTATATCTTGCCATTTGCAATGGCAATATATATCTTCAATGGGAGGCACAGTTCAACCCATAACAGAGAGTATGTTGAGGGCTGAGGTTTGTTTATCATAAGACATTTGTGTTTCAACAGGGAACCTTGGCTTCACCCTGTAGACAACAGAAGGCCAACTGAGGTTGTAAGCTGGAGAGTGACATCATCTGTTGTGTTTGGGAAGTAACTCTGACAACA
>NW_027832238.1:0-270 GCF_054177405.1 Leptonychotes weddellii
GTGGCTCAGTTGGTTAAGCGACTGCCTTCGGCTCAGGTCATGATCCTGGAGTCCCGGGATCGAGTCCCGCCTCGGGCTCCCTGCTCGGCAGGGAGCCTGCTTCTCCCTCTGACCCTTCCCCCTGTCATGTGCTCTCTGTCTCTCTCATTCTCTCTGTCTCAAATAAATAAATAAAATCTTTAAAAAAAAAAAAAAAAAAAGAATGGGTTGTTTCTATGGCCTATGTGTTCTCTATATTGACACTGATTTCCAGAATGTGATTAGATTTCA
>NW_027832239.1:0-270 GCF_054177405.1 Leptonychotes weddellii
CTCAGATCCTCAGGGTCCTGGGGTTCGGGATCCCCCACGTCTGGCTCCCTGCTGAGCGGGAGGTCTGCTTCTCCCTCTCCCTCTGCCCCTCTCCCTGCTCATGCTCATTCGCTCTCTCACTCTCCAATAAATAAATTTTAAAAATCTTAAAAAAAAGACATGGGAAGTGGGATTTTAAAGGGACACCTATATATTTTTTTAAATTTTTTTATTCTTATGTTAATCCCCATACATTACATCATTAGTTTTAGATGTAGTGTTCCATGATTC
>NW_027832240.1:0-270 GCF_054177405.1 Leptonychotes weddellii
CAGGAACCTGAGGAAACATTCTGTACCAGGCACCACTATATGCTAGACATGCATGAAGAATACAACGATCAGCACAGGCAAAAATGGTTTCCATCCTCCGCGGACTCTGGTTTGGAGGGTGACAAAGGCGGGGGCGGAGCAAGATGGCGGAGGAGTAGGAGACCTGGATTTCGTCTCCTCTCAGGAATTCAGCTGGATACGGATCAAACCATTCTGAACACCTACAAACTCAACAGGAGATCGAAGAAAGGAATAGCAACAACTCTCTGA
>NW_027832241.1:0-270 GCF_054177405.1 Leptonychotes weddellii
AACACAAGCAGGGGGAGTGGGAGAGGGAGAAGCAGGCTTCCCGCCGAGCAGGGAGCCCGATGTGGGACTCGATCCCAGGACCCTGGGATCATGACCTGAGCCGAAGGCAGACGCTTAATGACTAAGCCACCCAGGCGCCCTAGTTGTGTTTTATTTTAAACGCATCCTTTAAAAAAAAGATTGATTTATTATTTTAGAGAGAGAAAGAGCAAGCATGAGCTGGGGGGGAGGAGCAAAGGGAGAGGGAAAGAGAATCTCAAGCTGACTTCA
>NW_027832242.1:0-2365 GCF_054177405.1 Leptonychotes weddellii
GAAGACATCCAAATGGCCAACAGACACATGAAAAAGTGCTCAATATCGCTCGACATCAGGGAAATCCAAATCAAAACCTCAATGAGATACCACCTCACACCAGTCAGAATGGCTAAAATTAACAAGTCAGGAAATGACAGATGTTGGCAGGGATGCGGAGAAAGGGGAACCCTCCTACACTGTTGGTGGGAATGTAAGCCTGTGCAGCCACACTGGAAAACAGTATGGAGGTTCCTCAAAAAGTTGAATATAGAGCTACCCTATGACCCAGCAATTGCACTACTGGGTATTTACCCCAAAGATACAAATGTAGGGATCCAAAGGGGTACATGCACCCCAATGTTTATAGCAGGAATGTCCACAATAGCCAAACTATGGAAAGAGCCAAGATGTCCATCAACAGATGAATGGATAAAGATATGGTGTATATATACAGTGGATATTATGCAGCCATAAAAAAACCCTGATATCTTGCCATTTGCAATAATGTGGATGGATCTAGTGGTTATTACGCTAAGTGAAAAAAGTCAATCAGAGAAAGTCAGTTATCATATGATATCACTGATTCGAGGAATTTGAGAAACAAGACAGAGGAGCATAGGGGAAGGGAAGGAAAAATGAAAGAAGACCAAACCAGAGAGGGAGACAAACCATAAGAGACTCTTAATCTCAAGAAACAAACTGAGGGTTGCTGGAGTGAAGGGGTTGGGAAGGATGGGGTGGTTGGGTGATAGACACTGGGGATGGTATGTGCCATGGTGAGTGCTGTGAATTGTGTAAGACTGATGAATCACAGACCTGTTCCCCTGAAACAAATAATACATTATATGTTAATAAGAAAAATAAAAATTTAAAAAATAAGGTATCATACCATCAAAAAAAAAAAAAAAAGAACAAACTGATAGTTACCAGATGGGAGATAGGTGGGGGGAAGGGGAGAAATAGGTGATGGAGATGGTGTGCAGTTGTCATGATGAGCACCATGTGATGTATAGAATTCTTAAACACTGTGCTGTATACCAGAAACTAATATAATATTGTATGTTAACTATACTGGAATTAAAATTAAAAAAAACTTAAAAAATAAAAATAAAGATTTTTAGAAATTATGAGAACCTATTAAATATTTGAATTTTCTAAGAACTTGAACAAAGATGAAAGATCTTCATTAATATTTGTAAACCTAAGGAAATACCCCTTTCTTGTTCCATGTAGAATCTCCATTAAATTATAGTTATTTAAATCAAATGTTTGTAAATAATTTGAAAGATCTTCTCTTCTTTATCTAGCCCTAAGTACCCAAGAGAGAGTACTAAATTGTCACCTTCTCCCATAAGATTCCTGTACACATAAGTAATTACTTAATAGCAAATTGTTTTCAGTATGGAGCTCATTAAGTGGAAGATTGAGATTGAGAAAATGTAAAACACCAAAACTAAAGTTGAATGTAGCTAAGACAGGATTGGATCAGAAGGAAAGAAAAAATAAATAAATAAACAGAGAAAACCTAAGAACAAGTTTCAAAAGCTGTGGAAGATTGGGCTCATCAAACAGTACTGAATATTGAGAGAAAATTGTGTAAAATTTTAAGATAACCAAATGAAAAAGAAGAAAGGTAGATGAAATGATTGCAATAGAGATACAGTATTTTTAAATTAATTATATTATGGAATAAAAAAGCGGGGAAAAGATAAAGACAGAATTTATGGATTTTATATGTATGGCAAAAAGAATTACAACTAGGTAAGTGAACGTTATTCTGTGCTTTCTGTGTTCTATCCAATACCTGATCAATGAATGGGTAAATCTGTTATCACAGATTTGTTCCATAATATATAGTCATCATAGTCTTTAATTAATACCTGAAACTTCCTGTGATTCAGAAACAACATAAATGTAGTTATTTTTGCTGAAATATTGCGTTTTTATATGAAAAGCAATTGTTTTTATGTATTTAAAATCATTTTCCTATTGTAAGAAATTAAAATTACTTATTAAACTCTGTCAGTAAATTGTTAAAAACTCAAACTCTTTCTTATAAAAAAGAATCAACTGGTTAATTGGAAAAATCAAAAAGCCATTTATTTAAAACCAGTGAACCGAACTAAGATTGAATCTAAGATTTTTAGAAACTTTGTCATTTGCTGAACGTCCCATAAGCTTTCCTTCTTAGAATCAATACTAAGAATACTCAAATATACAGCAATATATGCAAATTTTAAAATGCGGGGCATAATCATCACATACTTCAAGTAAGTAAATATTATTAGTTCATGGTATCTGAGAAATTCAGCAATATAATTGGAAACCAAATCTGATAATGCCATTTTGTAATATGGTAATGGATATTCTATTTATTCTCTAA
>NW_027832243.1:0-270 GCF_054177405.1 Leptonychotes weddellii
GGGTGGCTCAGTTGGTTAAGCGACTGCCTTCGGCTCAGGTCATGATCCTGGAGTCCCTGGATTGAGTCCCGCATCGGGCTCCCTGCTCGGCAGGGAGCCTGCTTCTGCCTCTGACCCTCCCCCCTCTCATGTGCTCTCTCTCTCTCATTCTCTCTGTCTCAAATAAATAAATAAAATCTTTAAAAAAAAAAAAAAAGATTCTCACTTTCCCTCTGCCCCTCCCCTGACCCTCTCTCTCTCTCCCCCTCTCATAAATAAATAAATAAATAA
>NW_027832244.1:0-270 GCF_054177405.1 Leptonychotes weddellii
TAGTAGAATCACTAGAAACAAGTGCAGGAATGCCTGATGCACAGGTCATGCATTTTGCCACCACATTGTATTGAAAGAATGTCCAATATGTAAGATTCAGAAGTTGTATGTATGTCTTGAAGGATATAAAGGGGTATCCAGAAACCAAAGGGAAGAATGACATCCTATGTTTTCTTTTTCCAATGCAGGCAACCTTTGTCTATTCTTATGTGTATGTTTTGTTTGTCTGTACATGTGTGTCCTTTGCTGATATAATCTTGAATTAAAAAA
>NW_027832245.1:0-270 GCF_054177405.1 Leptonychotes weddellii
GGGACTTCATCAAGATAAAAAGCTTTTGCACAGCAAAAGAAACAGTCAACAAAACCAAAAGACAACCGATAGAATGGGAGAAGATATTTGCAAATGACATATCAGATAAAGGGCTATTATCCAAAATTTATAAAGAACTTCTCAAGCTCAACACCCAAAGAACACATGATCCAATGAAGAAATGGGCAGAAGACATGAACAAACATTTTTCCAAAGAAGACATCCACATGGCCAAAGTGCTTAACATCGCTCAGCATCAGGGTAATACAA
>NW_027832246.1:0-270 GCF_054177405.1 Leptonychotes weddellii
CTGATTGGAGCTGGCTTTCTCCCAGGCTTTGTGGTGCTAATGGGAAGCGCGCCAATGCAAAGGGGTAGTCGTTTTACGGAGGAGTCTTCCCTGTGCCACGGTAAGAAACAGGCGTCCTCCGCCCAGGTCACTGAGGACAATTCCTGCGACCTTGGTGAGGCCGCCCGGCGCTCTGCACCAGCTCTCACCCAGGGAACTTACGGTCGCTTCCTAAAGTGGGTTCTGTGGAACGGCAGTTTTGCATGCTCCGAATAGATGTTTCTTGTAGTA
>NW_027832247.1:0-270 GCF_054177405.1 Leptonychotes weddellii
ATTATGACCTGAGCTGAAATCAAAACTTAACCAACTGGGCGCCTGGGTGGCTCAGTTGGTTAAGCGACTGCCTTCGGCTCAGGTCACGATCCCGGAGTCCCTGGATCGAGTCCCACATCGGGCTCCCTGCTCGGCGGGGAATCTGCTTCTCCCTCTGACCCTCCCCCACTCATGTTCTCGCTCTCTCTCTCTCTCTCTCTCATTCTCGCTCTCTCTCTCTCATTCTCGCTCTCTCAAAATAAATAAATAAATCTAAAAAAAAAAAAAAAA
>NW_027832248.1:0-270 GCF_054177405.1 Leptonychotes weddellii
GAAATATGAAAACTATTTGAGAGGTTTCTCTTTGGAGCAGTTTCAAGGAAAGTTGCTTTGTTTTTGTCTTTTCTTTTTTTTTTTTTTTAAGATTTTATTTATTTATTCATGAGAGACAGAGAGAGAGAGAGAAGCAGAGGGAGAAGCAGGCTCCCAAGGAGCAGGGAGCCCAATGTGGGACTTGATCCCAGGACGGTGGGATCATGACCTGAGCCGAAGGCAGACGCTTAACCATCTGAGCCGCCCAGGTGCCCTTTGTGTTTTCTTAAC
>NW_027832249.1:0-270 GCF_054177405.1 Leptonychotes weddellii
AAGAAATACGAAACTCAGGGTGCTTCCAGAAAAAAAATAGAATAGTCTCAGTTTCAAGATGTTGTATCATCTTTTTTAAATACTTCATAAAAATTGAAGGTACTACTTCATAGACCATTATAGCAAAAAAAGAAAAAAAAATCAGGAAATCTTAGAACACTCCTCTTTAATCCTTTTGTTAGAAATGAAGTTTTCTAGGAATCCCATATAAACCTGACTTTCTAATTATAGAAGGGCCTGAGCTGAAGATTTATGTGGTTAGATCTTTTA
>NW_027832250.1:0-270 GCF_054177405.1 Leptonychotes weddellii
CCATGAGCATGCAACGTCTTTCCACTTCTTCTGTCTTGACACAATTTCTGTCATCAATGTTTTATAGTTTAGTTAGAGTACAGGTCTTTCAAAATTTGGTCTCTGTTTTTAAAAAGGTTTTCATTATCTATCTTGCCTCCACCTCTCCGAAGATGTGAAATACCTAATAAAGACCCAGTCTTAGTTCCCATAACTAAGAGTGACAGGCAAGGAATTCTCTGAAATGTTTGCAAGTTAATTGTTCAAAAGTAAACCACAATGAATTATCAC
>NW_027832251.1:0-270 GCF_054177405.1 Leptonychotes weddellii
AATATTAGGAAAATATTAACCCCCCATTAGTCCAATCAGGGAAATCTATATAAAAACAAAAATGAGATTATTTTATGCAAATTTTTTTAAAAAGTCTTGTAATAAAGTGTCAGTAAAAATGTGGAAAACAGCTCCCTACCAAAGCTATTTTTAGGGTATGAATACACTGATTTACTCACTTAGGCAGAAATTTTTTTTTATTCTTATGTTAATCCCCATACATTACATCATTAATTTTAGATGAAGTGTTCCATGATTCATTGTTTGTGC
>NW_027832252.1:0-270 GCF_054177405.1 Leptonychotes weddellii
ACCTGGGTGGCTCAGTTGGTTAAGCGACTGCCTTCGGCTCAGGTCATGATCCTGGAGTCCCGGGATCGAGTCCCGCATCGGGCTCCCTGCTCGGCAGGGAGTCTGCTTCTCCCTCTGACCCTCCTCCCTCTCATGCTCTCTGTCTCTCATTCTCTCTGTCTCAAATAAATAAATAAAATCTTTAAAAAAAAAAAAAAACATGGATAAAGGAGTGATAAGAGGGAAAATTATAGTATCATGCTGGGCTGCTGCTGTACCATACACCTCCCT
>NW_027832253.1:0-2365 GCF_054177405.1 Leptonychotes weddellii
TCCCACCCCACCCCCCACTCCAGCAACCCTCAGTTTGTTTCCTGCGATTAAGAATTCCTCACTGTTATGAGGAGGGGAAGAATGAAGGGGGGGAAATCGGATGGGGAGACGAACTATGAGAGATGATGGACTCTGAAAAACAAACTGAGGGTTCTAGAGGGGAGGGGTTTGGGAGGATGGGTTAGCCTGGTGATGGGTATTAAAGAGGGCACCTTCTGCATGGAGCACTCACTGGGTGTTATGTACAAACAATGAATCATGGAACACTACATCTAAAACTAATGATGTAATGTATGGTGATTAACATAACAATAAAAAACTAAAAAAAAAAATGGAAAGGGAAAATGAGTTTTATTCCAAGAAAGCAGGTCTACATAAAGTTCCAGATATCAGAGGTCCAAATTTGAATACATAATTTAGGTAATTCAGTAATTAACAATTGAAGCCATTGGTTCAATATGCATGAGAGACCCTTATGAGTTGAAGGTTTCATTACGTTGGATATAAAAATCATCCTTGAAATCAAGTATCTTGAAAAAATTTCTTTTCAAGAACATTTTCATATTTAAATGACAATGGAATAAGATACAGCTGAAAAATTTCACATAAGCTTTTACATTGGAAAAGAGAAGAAGATACTTTGTGCATTTTCGTGGCTTAACATCTTATCATAGTAGATCAAGTGAACCACACCTTTAACTAGATGTACAGCTCAGAATTCTATCGGCTTTCTGCAGCTACAAAGAGCTGCCATACTTTATTTTTATTTCCTATATCACTTTTGTTAACAGGGAGGAACTACCTCTTTAATGATAAACACAGGGGTCCGTTAGGTAACGGTGTGGTGTGCTGGATGGACAGCTTCCATTTGCTTTTCCGGATTGTTCTCTTTTCTCCACCCTGTTCTGTGCTCTGGGAATTGATCAGTATGAATTCACCAATGGGCTGCCTTTTCCTCTGCCTTCTGGTTGGGTTTAGCCAATAGAGAGCTGCAGCAGAGATTAGAGGCAGAGAAAAGAGTGAGGTTGGAGAGTTTGTTCCCCAAAATACTGATTTGTGGTTGCTGCGTCCTTATGTAAAGTCACAGCTCCTATCAGGCAGTTGTCTTTGCATGTCTTTGCCCACCTCTGTCTCTCTATCTCTCCATGCTTTGATAACTCCTTCCTCCCCATCTTACTTCAGACCTGGGGTGTAAAGTCCTTCCTGATATTTCAAAACTGATTTCTGAATGATAAGTGTGCTTGTTGCCATTGAGGTGTCATTGCTTCTAGGTCCACTCAGTAGACAGAGCTAAGAAATACACATATGTATATATACACATAAAACATATACACACACCTCTCTCTACCTATCTGTAGTATATCCATCTCTATCTATCTAGCTATCTATCTATCTATCTATCTATCTATCTATCTATCTATCATCTATATCTATCATCTATCATCTATATCTATCATCTATCTATCTATCTATCTATCTATCTATCTATCTATCTATCTATATCTATCACCTATCTATGATCTATGATCTATCTATCATCTATCAATCTATCATCTATCTATCATCTATCATCTATCTAGCATCTATCTTCTACCTGCCTATCATTTATCTACCTGTCAACCTGCCTATGTACCCATCATCTCAGAACCATGCATTTACGCACACACCTCCAGTCCCAGTCCAGCACACAGGGGTCATTCTAGCCCTTCCTCTTCCCATATTTGAAATTCCCTCCTGCAACAGTAAGAAAGCTGGCTCTTATTACCCACAGTTGTAGAATATACATAAAATAGTTTCAGAATTGCTAACTCATTCCACTGTGGAAAACATCATTAACAAAAATAAAATACAATTTTTACAGTTAATTGTAAAATCTGAGGACACAAAGTCAAATACTATGTTGAAGAGCTACTTGGCTTAGTTTTTCTCCCATTTTCGATGTGGTTCTATTATTCATTTAAAATAGGTTTACTTGTTTCTGCTTGCATTCTGTTTGGGTTGGTTTTATCCTATTTTTTATTTCATATCTATACCTATAACTATACTATATTTGTATCTATATCTATTTATATCTACTTCTATGGGGTGTTTTATTTTTTTTTTTAACTTTTTTTTTTGAATTTTTTTTTTATTCTTATGTTAATCCCCATACATTACATCGTTAGTTCTAGATGAAGTGTTCCATGATTCATTGTTCGTGCACAACACCCAGTGCTCCATGTAGATAGAACGTGCCCTCCTCAACACCCACCACCAGGCCAACCCATCCTCCCACCCCCCTCCCCTCTAGAACCCTCAGTTTGTTTTTCAGAGTCCATCTTCTCTCATGGTTCGTCCACCCCTCTGATTTCCCCCGCTTCATTCC
>NW_027832254.1:0-270 GCF_054177405.1 Leptonychotes weddellii
TGAATGAATGAATGAATGAAAGCAGGACCGTAGTCTTCATAGTTGTTTTATTACAAAACTGGAAATATCCTGGGCGCCTGGGTGGCTCAGTTGGTTAAGCAACTGCCTTCGGCTCAGGTCATGATCCTGGAGTCCCGGGATCGAGTCCCGCATCGGGCTCCCTGCTCGGCAGGGAGTCTGCTTCTCCCTCTGACCCTCCTCCCTCTCATGCTCTCTGTCTCTCATTCTCTCTCTCAAAATAAATAAATAAATAAAATCTTTAAAAAAAAA
>NW_027832255.1:0-270 GCF_054177405.1 Leptonychotes weddellii
AAATTTACTTCCTTACCTCTGGTAATATTTCTTGTTCTGAATTCTATTTTGTCTAATGTTAATATAGCCATTCTGGGTTCCTAACAGTTATTGTTTGTGTGGTATATCTTATTCCATACTTTTGCTTTTGACTTATTTGTGGATTTCTTTTAATCTACTTTGATCATCTTTGGCTTTTAATTAGAATGTTCAGATTATTCATGTTTAGTGTGATTATTGATTGGTATAGTTGAATTAAAAACTACTACTTGGGGGCAACCGGGTGGCTCA
>NW_027832256.1:0-270 GCF_054177405.1 Leptonychotes weddellii
AGTCCCAATAGTTCATTTTTGTTTTTGTTTCCCTTGCCTTTGGAGACATGTCTAGCAAGAAGTTGCTGCAACCAGGGTCAAAGAGGTTGCTGCCTGTGTTCTCCTCTTGGAGAATTTTAATGGATTCCTGACTCATATTTAGATCTTTCATCCATTTTGAGTTTATCTTTGTGTATGGTATAAGAAAATGGTCTAGTTTCGTTCTTCTGCGTATGGCTGTCCAGTTTTTCCAACACCATTTGTTGAAGAGACTGTCTTTTTTCCACTGGA
>NW_027832257.1:0-270 GCF_054177405.1 Leptonychotes weddellii
AGTACTCACCTCTGAAACTCTGAAGCTAGATACTCTGCTAACGTCTCTGTGAAATGTGTACCTCCGATGTTATCATCAGTGTTTGTCGAAAGAACACGATATATTCCACTGTTCACTTCCATGACGCTGACAGATAAGGATGTTCCTCCAAGTTTAAACACCAAGATATTGCTTAAAAGAAAAATAACATGAATAAGTTAAAAGGGAATCACACTGTTTTAAAGGTAGGTTGGACATTAGAAGTAACTTAGTTTAACCCCTAATCATAAT
>NW_027832258.1:0-270 GCF_054177405.1 Leptonychotes weddellii
AAAACCTCAAAATGGATTAAGGACCTAAATGTGAGACCTGAAACCATAAAAATCCTAGAAGAGAGCACAGACAGTAATGTCTCTGACATTGGCCATAGCAAAATTTTTCTAGGCACATCCCCTGAGGCAAGGGAAACAAGGGCAAAAAAACCAGTCTGCTTAATTTCAAATGGCTGACAGTTATTTATTTCCTGATAAATAACATGTTCACTCTACTATTTTTCTCCAATTTTACATATTCTTTTTTTATTTTTTTAGAGAGAGAGAGAG
>NW_027832259.1:0-270 GCF_054177405.1 Leptonychotes weddellii
AAAAGATCCTGACAGTCTGAGTTTACTGTAATGGAAGATGTTAAATTCTATCTACCAAAAAAGAGTAATGGACTTTTTAAAAAATGACAACAGTAAATATTTAAGAGATTTATTAAAGCATCTTATCACAAAGATGGAAACACATACAAGTTAGAAACATGCAACCAACATCTTCCACAGTCAAGTTAAAAGGTTATGTATTTTTCCTGTTTTCATAGCTGAAAACTTCAGATCTTATATCCAACTCACTCACCCTGAATATTTAAGTCA
>NW_027832260.1:0-270 GCF_054177405.1 Leptonychotes weddellii
CTGGCAGGCTCTGCCTTTCATCTAGAAAGCAGGCCAGCCTCCATGAGTGGGGAAAGGAGGGTAGGCCAAGAGGCTGAGGTGCCAGGCCGAGGTGTGCCGGCTCCACGGGGGGATTCTGCCGAACGCCACATGCTGATACCTTGCCAGCAGCGGCCCGCGGGGCCCCCTCAGACTCTCGCCTGCCCTCGCCTCTGACACCCTCTTCTATGGCCTCACTGCCTCTCTAGCCCTGTGGCTGTGTCTTCGTTTTGCTTTCTGTTGGATTTTTTC
>NW_027832261.1:0-270 GCF_054177405.1 Leptonychotes weddellii
ATTTAGGATTTTGGGTGATGTCTCTTAAGAGTTGGAGGTCAGATAAGAAAGGGAAATAATACAATAATTTTTACTATAGAGTTTGATGCTACTTCTGTAATTGGGTTATCTTCTGTAAGTAAGCACTGTCAACCTTAAAAATAAAATAACCAACAGATGAATGAATGGATAAAGAAGATGTGGTATATATATATATATACCATGGAATATTATGCAGCCATCAAAAAACCATGAAATCTTGCCATTTGCAATGACGTGGATGGAACTAGA
>NW_027832262.1:0-270 GCF_054177405.1 Leptonychotes weddellii
AAAAAAAAAAAAAAGAACATTGCATATTGATAGAGCCATTCAACAGTTTGGGAACAGTTTGACATCTATGTGCAAAAATAAAAGTAAAAATTACACCTTTGCTTTTATGCCACATATAATTTTAAAAATTGCAAGTGGATAGGGGACCTAAATGTGAAAATTTATCTTTAGAAGAAAATGTACACTTTCTTTGTGAACTCACGGCTGGGAAGAATTTCTTAAACAAGAGATTAAAAAGCATAAACCATAAAGGAAAGACTGACGAATTAA
>NW_027832263.1:0-270 GCF_054177405.1 Leptonychotes weddellii
CCATTGAAAGTTTTGGAGAGAGGAATGATCAAAGCTATTATCATTAATCCACTTTCTCCAACCTGTCACATTGAATAATCTCTGCTTCAGGAAGTCATGATTTCACAAATTATTATTTGTTAAGTTCCTCCAAGAACATGAATGCTTACAGCTTCTATCTAAACAGCCAATTGTTATCACTGCTGTTTTTTGTTTGTTTTTTGTAAGGTTCTTTTTAAGTGACCTCTTGGAAAAGCAAGCATTTGTGCCATAGCCCAAACCACTTTCACC
>NW_027832264.1:0-2365 GCF_054177405.1 Leptonychotes weddellii
AAAAAAAAAAAAAAAAGAAAAGAAACCATAAGGAAGGGGCGCCTGGTGGCTCAGTTGGTTAAGTGTCTGCCTTCGGCTCAGGTCCTGTCTCAGGGTCCTGGGATCCAGCCCTGCGTGGGGCTCCCTGCTTGGCCCCCCGCCCCCCCCCCACTCTTGTATTCTCTCTCTCCTCAAATAAATGAATAAAATCTTAAAACAAAACAAAACAAAACCATAATGAAGTAGATTGCACTTTGGATTTAATTCGGGACACATGGATTCAAAGCCTGCTCAAGAGTAAATGGGACCAAGCACTCTATTCACCCTGTTCCCAGATCAGTAAATTGAGGGGGCGGGAACAGATGAACCCTTCCAGCTGCAGGAGGCAAGAGCCCTGTAACTCATCACTTCCTGCCTTCACAGGTGATCACCGTCCCCTGGTGGGTCCCAGGGAAAAGGATTTTTATATAAAAAAATGTGGGGCCCCAGGTTGGCATTCTCAGGTTCAGCTGCTGGTTGAAAACCACTTTGAAGTGGTATTCCAGGAGAATTCAGAAAAGCAGTCTCACCCAGGAAAATTTGCTTCCTTAAATACATCAGAAACATTTAGGGAAGATCTAATGGTGGAGTAACTGAGTAGGGCCATCCCCTGGGCTTGTTCAGAGGCTAAGAAGAAACCCAGTACCAACCAGAAAGACCTACTAACGCTGCAACCTCCTAAACCTTTCAACGATTTCGTAGGGCTCCGGGATTTCCATCCTGCATCAGAGTTTAGGGACTTCAGTTAATTCCAGCTTCAAGCCAATTTTGGATGTTAACTGATTGTCAGCCTAATCTTTATTCAAATATATCAATACTTTTCAGGCCAATATAAAAAGGCAAATATTTGCCCCTTGTGCTAAAGTAACCAACTTTTAAATAATAAATAGACTTTGCTTGAATCACTAATAACCATTCTTTATCAATTTTCTCCCACGTTTTGAGAGATCTTGTCTAGCAAACTATATTTACTAAGTAATTAATTTGTTTTCCCTTAAAAAATTAATCCAAAGCACATATCACTTTGGCTGTCTTCCCAGCCAAAAGCAAAGATCCTTGGTATAGGAGTTATATTTATTCGTTCGGCTTTAAAATTCGTGTTTGTTTTGTCTTGCTGTAGTTTATATTTAGGTAACCGTACAGAACTTCTGTGATTCTGTTTAACAAAATACCGAATGGATAGCCGCGATGCTCGCAGTGCTGGCCCTCCAGCGGCTACTCACAGGGGCTTTATGGAATGGAATTCCAGCACGTTTTAATTCATCCAGTCACTTGGTTTTCGGTGTACAACTGTGGGACCTTTCCTCAGGAGGGCTCGTGTCCCACTGAAATTTCCTATCCTCAGTGTAATAAACCTGTCACCAAGACCTTAAAAAATTGGTGGGGAGCGCTTATTAAATGCAGATCCGTGGCGCTCGGCAACAACCCTACCCCCCGCCACTCCTTGCGCTGCGAAGGCGCGGAGCCCCCACCCCCGCCCCGCCCCCCGGCTCTGCGCACCCAGCGGGCTCCATCCGAGGCTTTCAACTCGCACCAGGAGAGTGGCAGGGGGTTGGCAACTCCCCCGGAGATGAGGGACTCCCCTCATCCCGTTCCTTAAGGCAGTGGGGGACAATTTTGCCCTCTTTGGGATTCAGGGTTTCCTTTATCTGAGTCTGGCTTACTTTGTCCCAGAATTCACTAAGGATTCATACAAAGGTAAAGATGCTTGGTCCCTCTTTCCTAAGTGCCCTGCCTTGGAGAAGTGAATTTCAGTGCTATCAGATTGGGTTAATATTTCTAGGGATAGCGCTCTTTACCCACCCACCCACCCCCCTCCTAGTCTAGTTTTCTGCCCATCCCACCCCTTCCCACCAATTCAGGCCTGTTCAGCAGCGTGAGCTCACTGCCCCAGGGGAGGGATGTGCCCGGGCAGAGCAGAAACAAAAGTATCTCACGAGTTAAACTCCAGGAGGCCAGAAGCCAACCAAATGTTTGTAGAAGCTAAATGTTAGAGAGACTTGATGTTTGAGGGAAATTTTCCTCAGGGCTAGAGAGAGGAAAGGCAGGGGTGAGTCTGGAGAGAGAAGCCTTCTGTCCTGCTTCCTAGCAGAACTCCAGGTAGGCAGCAAAACCTGGAAGAGGTTTGTAAACCCTGAGGGCTGGGGGTTCTGCTTCCACTCAAGCCCCACAAAGGTAACAAGACCCCACAGAGGAAATGGCTCTCCTGGTGTGTCCGGGTGGAGCCAGCTCCAGGGGGTTTCCGCTCCTTGAGGAGGCACAGAAACAGCAGAATGAGGCCTCTGCGCCAAGCCCAAGACCCAGGGGGGCAATTTGGTGTCTTGGGGTGACCTGAATAAGAGATGAC
>NW_027832265.1:0-270 GCF_054177405.1 Leptonychotes weddellii
ATGAGCTCTTCAGACTTAGTTTCATTCAATTTCAAAGAGTGTTCTAAGCCAATTCACTGAAGCACTGTTTAGAATAGTAAATGGTTGGAAATAATTAAAATGTCCATTAATAAATGACTTAAATTTGGAACCAGAAAAGACCCCGCATAGCCAGAGGAATGTTGAAAAAGAAAAGCAAAGCTGGTGGCATCACAATTCCAGACTTCCAGCCATATTACAAAGCTGTCATCATCAAGACAGTATGGTACTGGCACAAAAACAGACACATAG
>NW_027832266.1:0-270 GCF_054177405.1 Leptonychotes weddellii
AGAAGCAGGCTCCCAAGGAGCAGGAAGCCCGATGCGGGACTCGATCCCAGGACCCTGAGATCATGACCTGGGCCGAAGGCAGACGCTTAACCATCTGAGCCACCCAGGCGCCCAAGAATATATATTTTTAATGACTGTACTCCTCATGAATATATTCTTACTCTGCCTCTCCCCTAGATCCCCATTCCCTGCCCCTCAATCTCCTCTCTCTCCTATATCAGCAGTCCAGGGTGTTCCGATCTCTCTGCCCCAGCCCCCTCCCATTACAGC
>NW_027832267.1:0-270 GCF_054177405.1 Leptonychotes weddellii
ATTTTATTTGGGGCGGCAGTGTGCTCCCCTCCTGATAGATGTGGGACATATGACTACATCCTCACCAATATGATTCAAGGGGAAGTTGTGGTCTTTTTGTCCTTTCTTCCTTCCTCCTGTTTCCTGCCTGGATTCAGAAATAATGGCTGCAGTCTGAGCAGCCATCTTGGATCATGAGGCAACCTTCAGGGTAGAAGCCGGTAGCCAGGACAGTGAGCAGGAAGATGGAAGCCTGAGTGCCTGAGGACAGTGGCCTCTGCCATCCACCTC
>NW_027832268.1:0-270 GCF_054177405.1 Leptonychotes weddellii
GTGGAGGCAGGAGGTAACCACTACAGAAAATGCACAAATGGTGTTTGTTTACTTAAACCGTGAACTTAAACGTTCACAGAGGGCTACAAGTCACTTATAGTGCATTTAAGAAAAGGTGGCTGGAATGTCCACAATAGCCAAACTGTGGAAAGAGCCAAGATGTCCATCGACAGATGAGTGGATAAACAAGATGTGGTATATATATACAATGGAATATTATGCAGCCATCAAAAGGAATGAGATCTTGCCATTTGCAACGACGTGGATGGA
>NW_027832269.1:0-270 GCF_054177405.1 Leptonychotes weddellii
AACAGGTGTGCACACCAGGTTAAGTGGCAGTTGTTTTGAGGGAGGAGGGAATGGAAGGTTTGGGGTGGAAGATGAGAGGGGTCCTCTGCCCAGATCCATCTGCAATGCAGAACAAATGCCCAAAGCTTCTGACACTTCTCCTTGGGCTCAGAGATAGAAGTCTCCTTTTTTTTCATGGTGCAGGTTTCACTTCAAGTTTTCCAGAACCACATTTTGGCACAATCTCTGAATGTGTTCTATCATCTCTAAGCAGAGTGACCCCAGATGACT
>NW_027832270.1:0-270 GCF_054177405.1 Leptonychotes weddellii
ACTAATGATGTAATGTATGGGGATTAACATAAGAATAAAAAAAAAATTTAAAAAAAAATAAATTAAAAAAAAAAAAAAAAAAGATACCTGCCCCCACCCCATAATCATCATCACTACTCTCTGGCATTGGCTCCCACTACTTTCTATCACTCTCTTTTCTCCAGTCTCCCTGGCTCCCTTGCGTTTACTGAATGTGACAGAAATGCTCTTACCTCAGGGCCTTTCCCTTTGTTGCTTTTCTTCTATCCCTCACTCTTCCTGGGATATCCA
>NW_027832271.1:0-270 GCF_054177405.1 Leptonychotes weddellii
ACACTACATCTAAAACTAATGATGTAATGTATGGTGATTAACATAAAAATAAAAAATTTAAAAAAAAAAATAAATAAAAAAAAGGAAATCTACTACCAGCATATTAATTATATAACTATTAATTAGACCAAGCACAAAGATGGCCAGTAAATTTCTTATGATATGAAGTATTAAAACAATCTTAATGATGTTGCTATCATTAACTATCAAAATATGTGACAAATACCAGAACTTATAGAATAACACACAGCATATTTTATACTTATTTTG
>NW_027832272.1:0-270 GCF_054177405.1 Leptonychotes weddellii
AACTAAAGTTGTAAAATAAAAGAGGTCAGCAATTATTATTTATGATATTATTATAGTTCGAATAAAATGCTCTTTGGGGGGTACAAATCCAAACAAAATTCTTGGGAATTTTAGGATCATAAACAGCATAGAGTAATATGTTAATTAACTGTACTATAATTATATTAATATATTTGCTGTGATGAAAATGTCCATAAAGAAATATATACATCTCACAGATTAAATATATTACTCCATTTCAATTATTTTACTGTATATATTATTAAAGAA
>NW_027832273.1:0-270 GCF_054177405.1 Leptonychotes weddellii
ATGCACCAAAATGTCAATAGTGACTATCTTTTAAAGATGAACTTACAGTTGACTTAGTTTTCATTTTTTTTATTTCCATGTTTTTTTTCTTTTTAAGATTTTATTTCATTATTTGACAGAGAGAGAGAGAGAAAACATGCAGGGAGAGGGAGAGGGAGAAGCAGGCTCCCCACTGAGCAGAGAGCCCAATGCGGGACACGATCCCAGGATCCTGAGATCATGACCTGAGCCGAAGGCAGACGCTTAACTGACTGAGCCACCCAGGTGCCC
>NW_027832274.1:0-270 GCF_054177405.1 Leptonychotes weddellii
TAATTGATTTTAAATAATAAAAAAATGTAAAAAAAAAAAGGAAAGAAATGGAGACTAAAACTGAAAAAAACAGAAGAGTTAAAGAAACACAACAGATAATGCCTTAAAAGAAATAGAAGATGTAATGATCCAGCAATTGCACTACTGGGTATTTACCCCAAAGATACAAAAGTAGGGATCCGAAGGGGTATGTGCACCCCGATGTTTATAGCAGCAATGTCCACAATAGCCAAACTGTGGAAAGAGCCAAGATGTCCATCGACAGATGAA
>NW_027832275.1:0-2365 GCF_054177405.1 Leptonychotes weddellii
GTTCATGTCTTCTGCCCATTTCTTCATTGGATTATTTGTTCTTTGGGTGTTGAGTTTGTTAAGTTCTTAATAGATTTTGGATACTAGCCCTTTATCTGATATGTCATTTGCAAATATCTTCTCCCATTCTGTGGGTTGTCTTTTGGTTTTGTTGACTGTTTCCTTTGCTGTGCATAAGCTTTTTATCTTGATGAAGTCCCAATAGTTCATTTTTACCCTTGCTTCCCTTGCCTTTGGCGATGTTTCTAGGAAGAAGTTGTTGCAGCTGAGATCGAAGAGGTTGCTGCCTGTGTTCTCCTCAAGGATTTTGATGGATTCCTGTCTCACGTTGAGGTCTTTCATCCATTTTGAGTCTATTTTTGTGTGTGGTGTAAGAGAATGGTCCAGTTTCATTCTTCTGCATGTGGCTGTCCAATTTTCCCAACACCATTTGTTGAAGGGACTGTCTTTTTTCCACTGGACAGTCTTTCCTGCTTTATCAAAGATTAGTTGACCATAGAGTTGAGGGTCCATTTCTGGGCTCTTTATTCTGTTCCACTGATCTATGTGTCTGTTTTTGTGCTAGTAACATACTGTCTTGATGATTACAGCTTTGTAATAGAGCTTGAATCTGGAATTGTGATGCCACCAGTGTTGCTTTTCTTTTTCAACATTTCTTTGGCTGTTTAGGGTCTTTTCTGGTTCCATACAAATTTTAGGATTATTTGTTCCATTCTTTGGAAAAAGTTGATGGTATTTTGATAGGGATTGCATTAAATGTGTAGATTGCTCTAGGTAGCATAGACATTTTCACAATATTTGTTCTTCCAATCCATGAGCATGGAACATTTTTCCATTTCTTTGTGTCTTTCTCAGTTTCTTTCATGAGTATTCTATAGTTTTCTGAGTATAGATTCTTTGCCTCTTTGGTTAGATTTATTCCTAGGTATCTTATGGTTTGGGGTGCAATTGTAAGTGGGATCGATTCCTTAATTTCTCTTTCTTCTGTCTTGTTGTTGGTGTATAATGAGGCAGAAGAGAGAATTAGTGATATAGAAGACCAAATGATGGAGAATAAAGAAGCTGAGAAAAAGAGATAAACAACTACTGGATCACGAGGGGAGAATTCGAGAGATAAGTGATACCATAAGATGAAACAATATTAGAATAATTGGGATCCTAGAAGAAGAAAGAGAGGGGGGGCAGAAGGTATATTGGAGCAAATTATAGTGGAGAACTTCCCTAATTTGGGGAAGGAAACAGGCATCAAAATCCAGGAGGCACAGAGAACCGCCCCCCAAAAATCAATAAAAATAGGTCAACACCCGACATTTTTTTTTTTTTAAGATTTTATTTATTTATTTGACAGAGAGAGAGAGAGCGAGGGCAGGAACACAAGCAGGGGAACTGGGAGAGGGAGAAGCAGGCTTCCTGCCGAGCAGGGAACCCAATGCGGGGCTTGATCCCAGGACCCTGGGATCATGACCTGAGCTAAAGGTAGACACTTAACAGCTGAGCCACCCAGGTGCCCCAACACCCCGAAATCTAATAGTAAAACTTACAAGTCTCAGAGACAAAGGGAAAATTCTGAAAGCAGCTCAGCTCAAGAGGTCTGTAACCTGCAATGGTAGAAACATTAGATTGGCAGCAGACCTATCCACAGAGGCCTGGCGGGCCAGAAAGGACTGGCATGATATATTCAGAGCACTAAATGAGAAAAATATGCAGGCAAGAATACTATATCCAGATAGGCTGTCATTGAAAATAGAAGGAGAGATAAAAAGCTTCCAGGACAAGCAAAAACTAAAAGAATTTGCAAACACCAAACCAGTCCTACAAGAAATACTGAAAGGGGTCCTCTAAGCAAAGAGAGAGCCTAAAAGTAACATAGACCAGAAAGGAACAGAGACAATATATAATAACAGTCACCTTACAGGCAATATAATGGCACTAAATTCATATCTTTCAATAGTTACCCAGAATGTAAATGGGCTAAATGCCCCAATTCAAAGACACGGTATCAGATTGGATAAAAAAACAAGACCCATCAATATGCTGTCTGCAGGAGACTCATTTTAGACCCAAAGACACCTCCAGATTTAAAGTGAGGGGTGGAAAACCATTTACCATGCTAATGAACATCAAAAGAAAGCTGGGGTGGCAATCCTTATATCAAACAAATTAGATTTTAAACCAAAGACTATAATAAGAGATGAGGAAGGACACTATATCATACTTAAAGGGTCTATCCAACAAGAAGATCTAACAATTTTAAATATCTATGCCCCTAACATGGGAGCAGCCAATTATATAAGCCAATTAATAACAAAATCAAAGAAACACATCAACAATAATACAATAATAGTAGGGGACTTTAACACCCCCC
>NW_027832276.1:0-270 GCF_054177405.1 Leptonychotes weddellii
ACAAGCAGGGGGAGTGGGAGAGGGAGAAGCAGGCTTCCCGCGGAGCAGGGAGCCCGATGTGGGACTCGATTCCAGGACCCTGGGATCATGACCTGAGCCGAAGGCAGACGCTTAACGACTGAGCCACCCAGGCGCCCTAAAGTTAAGAACTTTTTAAGACACAATTAAGAGAGTAGAAAGTGTGAGGAAAATTATTTGTAATACATTTATCTGGAAAAAAAATTTGTATCCAGAACACATTAGAAAAACCTCCATCAAATCAGAAAAAGA
>NW_027832277.1:0-270 GCF_054177405.1 Leptonychotes weddellii
TCCCCAATCCATCCTGCACACATTCTCTCTCTCTTTTCTCGGAGCTTCATTTATTTGAGCGAGAGAGAGTGAACAGAAAGGAGGGGCAGAGGGAGAGGGAGAGAGAAACAAGCAGACTCGGCACTGAGCTTGGGGCTTGACGTGGGGCTCCATCTCACGACCCTGACATCACAACCTGAGCGGAAACCAAGAGCTGGACGATTAACGAACTGCGCCACCCAGGTGCCCCTGCACACATTCTCTTGAGAATCTATTCTCTATTCAGCAGCA
>NW_027832278.1:0-270 GCF_054177405.1 Leptonychotes weddellii
GAGATTCTGTAGGCAACTAAAATGTAAAACTCTTCAAAAAATAGTTGGGACACCAGAAATATGTCATACTTTTTTTTTTTTTTGAAAACCCTACACCTACATGAATAGGTGTCACAACCTAAACATGGAATATAAAAGTGATAAAAAAAAAAGTCATTTATAATAAAGAAAACACATTGATTAAAGCTCAACTAGTTCTTAATGCTCTATGTATGAATTTCAGTGTATAACTTGTAAATGCACAGTCATATTTCTGTGAAGTTTCTGGGA
>NW_027832279.1:0-270 GCF_054177405.1 Leptonychotes weddellii
ATTCTCACGTTATTTTTCATATTTCAGAGTGGGGGAATCCCCCCACCCTTTTTTTTTTTCCTATTCAGATTTTTTTTTTTTAAAGATTTTATTTGACAGAGACAGCGAGAGAGGGAACAGAAGCAGGGGGAGAGGGAGAAGCAGGCTTCCCGCCGAGCAGGGAGCCTGACTTGGGGCTCCATCCCAGGACCCTGGGATCATGACCTGAGCTGAAGGCAGACGCTTAACGACTGAGCCACCCAGGTGCCCCCAGAAATATTCTTTTGTGCA
>NW_027832280.1:0-270 GCF_054177405.1 Leptonychotes weddellii
ATCTTCTTCTCTTTTTTTTAATTTCTTCAGCGTTGACCAGAAAGTGTTATTCTAGCAATAGGTATCCTATACAATATTTAGTCCTCCATTATTTCTCTATATCTACTGTTATATAGTCCTTTAAATGTTTTTTTTAAAATATTTTATTTATTTATTTGACAGAGAGAAACATAGCGAGAGAGGGAACACAAGCAGGGGAGGTGGGAGAGGGAGAAGCAGGCTTCCCACTGAGCAGGGAGCCCGATGCAGGGCTTGAACCCAGGACCCTGG
>NW_027832281.1:0-270 GCF_054177405.1 Leptonychotes weddellii
GGTTAAGCGACTGCCTTCGGCTCAGGTCATGATCCTGGAGTCCCGGGATCGAGTCCCGCATCGGGCTCCCTGCTCGGCAGGGAGTCTGCTTCTCCCTCTGACCCTCCCAACCCTCCTCCCTCTCATGTGCTCTCTCTCTCAGTCTCTCTCTCTCAAATAAATAAATAAAATCTTTAAAAAAAAAAAAAGAGTAGAGCATTTTATAGTTCCTAGCATATAGTAAACAACTAAAATATTATTAGTACTTGTCACCCCCTTCCGGCCAGCAGA
>NW_027832282.1:0-270 GCF_054177405.1 Leptonychotes weddellii
AAAAAAGAAAGAGTATATTATAAGAACTGCTTGGGGAAAAAAAGACCAAAAAATCAGCACACAGCTTTACTAGTTTTATTTAATCATTACATGTTGCATACAAAGGCATGATTTCTTATCAACCAGTAAGAACTTTTCTTTTCACTACAGGGAAAACATTTTCTATTAATTCACTCACTCTTGCTAAATAAGACCCTATTGCGTGGGGGGAAAAAAAAAATCTAAAAAGCTACCAAGGAAGGAGAAAGATTCAGCCAGGAAATATTATCA
>NW_027832283.1:0-270 GCF_054177405.1 Leptonychotes weddellii
GAGGCAGGTGTCAGAGGCTCAGCACTATTTCTGGAGTCTCCTCAGAGCTTAACTGTCCCCTTTCATGTGCGTCCAATGACACTTGGTTCACACAGAGAGCAGAGCTTCTGCAGGGCCTGGACAGGTGGCTGCACCATAGGGGATCTTCTGGAAGCACTCCCAGGGCACCTCAGAAGCCTGAGTGTGGGGACGGCTTGCCAATGAAGCGCTGAGGGCCCCAAGCTGGCTGTGAGAAGCTACCCCAGCTGCCTGTCTGCAGGAGCTACTTGC
>NW_027832284.1:0-270 GCF_054177405.1 Leptonychotes weddellii
AAAATTACTGTGTATAGTAAATGATGATATTATTCTGGTACTGAATATTTAATTTGGGAACATAAATATTCTTTTTTTTTTTTAAGATTTTTATTTATTTATTGAGAGAGATAGTGATAGAGAGAGCATGAGAGGGGGAGAGTCAGAGGGAGAGGCAGACTCCCCGCCGAGCAGGGAGCCCGATGCGGGACTCGATCCCAGGACCCTGGGATCATGACCTGAGCCGAAGGCAGACGCTCAACCATCTGAGCCACCCAGGCGCCCAAAACT
>NW_027832285.1:0-270 GCF_054177405.1 Leptonychotes weddellii
AGAATGTCCAGAAGTAGATGAGAAAACATATGGGAACTCCATGTATATGGTGAAGGCGGTGGCTCCAGCAAAGAAAACAATGAATGAAGTAAGAGTGGGATGATACGGCTCATGGAGGAAAAGTGGAGGTGCCCCCTTCCTCCTTCCATCAAAATACATTCCAGAAGCATCACAGAATTGAAAGTGAAAGGGGCACCTGAGTGGCTTAGTCAGTTAAGCATCGGACTCCTGATTTCGGCCCAGGTCATCATTTCAGGGTCCTGGGATCGA
>NW_027832286.1:0-13437 GCF_054177405.1 Leptonychotes weddellii
GAAATCCAGGTCTCCTACTCCTCCGCCATCTTGCTCCGCCCCCACTCTATCCTGAAATATTAATATAATTTTTAGATTATAGGATTATGAAAAGTTATTATTTTTCTTTGTTTTTTGAATTTTCCTCAAATCATCCTGTATTTCCTCTACAAGTGGAAAACATTGAAAAAAGTTCTTCCTTAAGTTGAGTGGAAATCTGTCTCACTCTCAGGTCGACTGGTTCTTGTTTGCCCTTTTTAGAAGTAGAAAAGCGAGCAAATCTTACCTCTTTGATCTATGACAGCCTTCAAATATTTGAAGAGAGCTGCCAGCGAAGAGTTTTAGTTTTACCTGTGATTCCATGTCCCTCTGCCTTTCAAGCTGCCAAAGAAAGAAATCATCTGATCTCTTTCATAGCTTTTACTAGAGAATCTTCTACATCATTTACCACTTGCTCTGTGATTAGTTTCTCTAAACTTCAGTTTTCTCACATGCAAAGTGGGAATAAATTGTTGGGAGGACCGCCTTTGATAGGATTTGTATATAGATGACTTTATAATCTAGGCACTATGTACATTTGAAGGAACGGATGCTCATGGGAGGATTGTCAGACAGTAGAAGGAGGGAGGAGAGACGTAACCTGAGTACACCCAGCCTTGTCCCTAACCACAGCAGTGGTCCAGGCCAGTCATAAAGACTCTCCTCCATCAAAGGGATTATAACAGCTTCTTGTATTATCTCACAGGGTTGGGGTCAGGAAGCAGTGAGGTGAGAAACACAAGCACTGTTGACATGTCAAAAAGTACTCTGTGTAGGCAGAAACATTATTTCCACATTGGGACATTCTCCCTTACCCCACATCCCCTATCCCCTCGTGTGACAGGAGCTACTGGGGACTTGTGATGCTTTCACCAGGGGATATCATGGCAAGGCAGACATGACCCTTCTCCAATGAGGCCCAGATTTCCCTTACTTCTCTAAAAATTCAAATCCTAACCATCCTAAAAGACACTTAGGCCATGAACATTCACTTGAACCTCCTTGACATATTTCTTCTTCCATTGCACACTTACAGAACTTGCTATTCCTCCCTTTGGGGACTCATTCATTTCTAATTTGCACTTGTAATTTGTAATTTCTTTTTACTGACAAAAATTGAATTCCTTGAGAGCAGGAGTGACCTATAACATGATGGATCTGTAAGGTCTTTAATTTGCTCATATATTTTCACTTTAAATATGAAGAAATGGAGACTCAGGGATGTGAGCTGGTATTCCAGCATCATGTGTTTAGTTGGAGGCAGAGCCAGGACAGGGATGGAATTTCTGACTGCTTTTTCCATTGGTTCCTAGCAATGCAAGTGGATGAATCACTGGAGTCTCTTTGTCCTCAAACTCTCTGCCCAGGGCTCTCCTTCATCAGAAGCCAGTGGGATAGCAGTTTGGGACTTGAAATATGAGCTCTGTGAGTGTTGCATAGATTCTGCTGCTGAGTTGTGGATTCTTAGGCCATTTCATTATTATGGACTAGTAAACTATTGTTCCTCTCCCTCCCTACCTCTTCCCTATCAGTCTCTTACCCCCACCTTAGGAATGATTCAGCCATTTGAGGAAGGAGGTATAATACAGGGGCAAAAATTGTACCACACTCCCACCCTAGGACTCAAGGACAAGACAATTTTCGAATTTGGTTAAGTGGACAGCCAACTACTTTTGGTGGGGATCTAGACTGTAACCAAAAGTCTTTTCTTGAGTTGGGTTATTCTATTTTTCTCTTGGTGGCCAACTGATGAGTTTCCATGATTTCTCTTTTTCCATAAAGGTATTTTCTCCAAACCTGAAGCTGAAATGTCTTCTGTATGATACTGGTCTATCAAACATGTTATTGATTATTTACAGGATAGGGCTCAAGTACTGCTGCAATTTTGTTTTCAGTCCGAGGCTTCTGCCTTCCTTAGAAGAATTCTCTAATTAATTGGCATGTAAATGAGGTTTTGGAGCTATGGGTTTATCAAGGGCTTCACATAGTTCTCAAAGACTTTCTCATCTCATTTTCAAGGCAATTTGCATACTTTCACTCAGTTCTCCTTACACATTTCTTTGAAGAAACCCCTTACGCCCTTGGGTGTTCTCTCTATACAACTCCCTTGACCTAACGATAGTGCTTTACTTTCCCCTGAGCAATGACATTGCCTTAGGTGAAAGTGACACATTTCCATCACTGATGAGCCTCCTGAAAGACTCAGAGAGTGTCTTGGGTACTGGCTTGAATGTATCTAGAGCTGAGGTTGTACATCCTGTCATCTTTAGAGATTCCATGCACAAATTAAAGAGTAAATGCCCTCCTCCTTGTAAAAAAGGAATAATAATCCTTCACAAATAAAGTTCCTTTATTTTTGCCATGCTAATTAAATTTAGATGGGTTTGGTGAAGAACAGATTTTTTTCTTCTTCATTCATACTTTTCAAATGGCATTAAACAATGATGTCTTCATGAAAGATGAATTACTCTGCCTCTTGACCTACACTTTGGTCACATTCCATTGGTGTGGAAGAAGGGAGACATTTGTCTTTTTCTGACATTGAACTTGGTACTTACTGGTCATCACTTCTAGGAAAGCATGAGGCATGTCACTTTGCATGCTTACGTATTCATAGTGTCATTCATTCATTCCTTCACTCAGAAAACAAATGCTATTGAAGGGCGCTACATATCAGATGCTCTGCTGGGTAAAAGACAAGAGTCCTCCTCTCAGGGCATGGTGGCTTAGCACAAGCACTCTGATATATGGTAGGGGATGGAATAGGCCGAGAACTGGGAAAGGTAGATCATGATCCCAGATTAGTCATGTTTTGGGATCCCGGATATGTCATAAGTGAAGAAATGTGGTTCAAAATGTGTTCCATCAATTTAAGATGCCATCGAGTGGAAGATGAACCTTATTTTATGTACCACTAGGAAAACAAACAAACAAACCGCTTACTAAACTATGATAAAATATTCTCTTAACTTAATTGGAATTTTTGTTTGATATACTGACATAGTTCTTTTAGACTTATTTAAACACAGATTCTGAAATTACGGTATCTTGTGTGTGTGTGTGTGTGTGTGTGCGCGCGCGTGTGCACATCAAAGAAAAAGTCAAGCAAAATAAAATAAAGCTTCTTCCAAATTGAAGTCTTCTGAGTGACTTTTCAGCTCACTGTTGCTGATGCTCCCTGCTCCTCACCTGCAGTCTCCAGAGAGCTGGTGATGCGCGTGTCTCTGAAGGAGCCTGCCGCTTTGGGTTCTGGTCTTTTCTAAGCTACTGATATCCATCCTGCAAATTTTGACACTGGTAGTTTCTTGGTCTTACCAGAATGTGTCAGCTGGTGGTTTTCAGGCAACTGAAAACCACCAGTTGAAAAGTGATGACACACTTTTCAGAGCTGTTAAATGGTGTGCATGTGTGCGAGTGTTCTTATTGTAAACAATGGCATCAGAAACAGCCTAATAGGAGACTCTAACCTACTAGTGCTACTTGGGACAGCAGACATAAATGTGGCATGGCAAACCCAGACTTCTCCTCAAGCCTCCAACCCCAGGGAACGGGAAGAAGCGGATTGGGCACAGTGCTCTGTATTATTAACTTACTGGAGTTGTACTAGTCCTGTGAGAGAGAACTCAGAAGAGGAAGGGTGTTTGAATCTTCTTAGCACAATAAGGTCAAGATATTCATTCTTAAGAAAGAATCAAAGCTACGTTAATATGTAGGGTTTGAATTTCTTATGTATACTAGAAAAGAAGGGGGTGCTGGTAGGGAGCTAATTCTAGCGGTGGCCAAGGATGTTTCATATTGAGTATGCTAAGCCTTGCTTCTCAAACATGGTGCAAAGACCAGTGGCATTGACACCACCTGGAAACATGATAGAAATGCAGAATCTCAGGTCCTGCTCTAGACGCACAAAATCAGAATCTGCAGTACGCCAACATCTCCGTTACAGTCTGAGAAGCACTGCCTAGGGGAGAGTTTTCTCCCTCCAGGCAAACACATGCACATGCCATCAGGGACACCAGAGCTCCTCAACCTATGAGAAGCAGATATTCAACACCGAAATCTATTAAATATGTAATCTACTTGAAGATTTTAATGCTGGCTGAGTTTTAATCAGTTTGGTGGATAGGAATGGTGAGCTCTGGTTAAACAAAATGGGAGGCAGAACTGGACTCTCTATATGGGGTGGAGTTTAAAGGAGAAGGCTGTGGGATGCGGGGCAGAAAGTTTGACCATGTGAAAACCCCCAGTGCAACACCCTCTGAAAGCCTGGGAGAGAATATTTGAGAACCCCCTGCTCCAAAGGCTTAAGGGAGAAGATCTGCTTTTGTACAGGACACAGAAGAGCTAGAGCAGATAATGCCTAATTTCCCAACCCCAGTCTACTCCGCAGAGCTGGTAACAATCTCTGAGCTCTCAAGTAAAACATTATCTAAAGCAGTGGCTTTCAAACTTTTCAAGTATTTTTGACTTGCAATTCACAATAAGAAATACATTTTACATTAGTTATAACTGAAATAAATATTCCATAAAATTTTACTCATCTTGCCTATCTAATATAGTCTGATATTTTATTCTATCATATTTCATTTTTTAAAAAAATACCACTATGACCTACTACCATGATTTCGTGATCTACCACTACAGTAGCACAGTCTGCTTTCACTTGGAGGAAAGGGGAATCCCTGCCCCCCTTGTCTTCTATGAGATCAGGACTATCTGTCCTCGGTGTAGACAACTGATTGGCCTGTAGGATAGAGCCCATGGATAATACAGTGAAGCTGCTCTCCTCTCTCTTTAGGGAACATGGGGACACATTCTGTGGAAGAGAAGAAATAAGGAGGAGAAGGAGCAACCACAAGAGTCACGACTTCCACAGGTTACATTAGTGATTTGGTTTAAAAGCAAACTATTTGTTTGCACAACAATCGTGACAAAGTATTTTTATAAGCAGGACAAAAAATTAAAAATATTTACCACATTTTCTTTCACATGAAGAGGTTTTGAGAAGATTTAAGGAAGGACCAGATTGCTTTCCTTAACAAAAAAGATGGTCACTGTCTTAGTCCATTTGGGCTGCTATAACAAAATACCACAGGCTGGGTGGCTTATAAACAACAGAAATTTGTTTCTCACAGTTCTGGAGGCTGGAAGTCCAACATCAGGGCACCAGCATGGTTGAGTGAGGGCTCTCTTCCGGGTTGCAGACTTCCCATGATTTCTTCATGTGGCAGAAGGAGCTAGGCAGCTCTGTGGGGTCTTTTTTTTTTTTTTTGTAAGAGCACTTATCTCATTCACGAGGGCTCCACCCTCATGACCTAAAGCACCCCTGGGGGCCCAACCTCCCAATACCATCACATTGAGCATTAGGATTCAGCATGTGAGTTGTGGGGAGACACACACATTTAGGCCAGAGTAGGCAGAGAGGGAAATGACCAGAAAGGAGGCCAGAAGACCAACGTGGGAGAGAGACGAGGAGAAAGAGTGAGCAGAGGGAGTTTAAGAAAGAAAGGAGATGGGGAAACTTGCTATGTAGTTCAGGTTTTTATAAAATTTGGATATATCAAATATACGGTAATTCCTCCCTTGATGTACTGCCCAATTCTAAGAAAACCTTTAGAAAAGTTATCTTACCCTTTAAGTCTCTTGTAGATGTGTGTGTATTTCTTGTGTGATGAAATGAGCCCTAAGGCCACTACCAAAGGGCCAGTTTAATTTGAATTACAGAAGTAAAGTAACAGTTTTAAGGAATAAGTTGACTCTTTGCTGACTGATCAGTTCAGGGGGGTTCCCAATAAGAAGAATGAGTAAGTTACAAGTGGGTTTTGAAGATCTGATTTGCACTTACAAGTATTTGCATGCAAGACTGCAAATGTCTTCCTATAAACACTTTCTTGGCAAGATCAATGTGGGCCTGGTAAATCATGTGGTCTTCATATATTTAAAAACTTAAATGGCCTGTAAGTTTCTGAAGGCAGATCAATACTGGCTTCTGAGGTCTATCAGTGAACTACAGGGTCTGATCTTATCTAGGTCAAAGTCTTGAAGGGAAACAAGATTTTCTTCATTTCCTCAAAGTTGAAAGAAATCAGTAGAGTATGTATAAATAGGAGGATACTCCCTTATCCATAAAATAAAGTTCTCACAGGACCTCAGTTTGTTAAAAAAAAAAAACCTTAGGACAAGAATGGAGGCTGAAGCGACATTTCAAGGAGAGTTTTGGGGTAAAACTCAACACCATGAAGTTGTATGAGCCTTCGTTTCCCTAAGACCAGAGCAAGATAAGCTCAATGTGCTGAGATTACTGAGAACTGTCACATCACTGAAACTTAAGTTAACAAAAGAAAAATATTGATTGAATTTTCCTTGAACTTGAGGACTTGATGAGACCTGTAACTCCTCCATGTCTGAGGAGCAGGTGAGACTATATTGGATGAAGCGGTGAATGTGATATCAGTGTTTTTAGGGCAGCCTCCTTACAAGTCAGGTTTTGGGCGTCATGGTGAGGAAGTAAGCAGATGACCCCCACCACCCTAAAGACAATAGCTGAGCTCCCACCATGCCCCTGGATGTTCAGAAGCTCTCAGTGGAATCTGAGAGGCAGTGGGTTTTACAGCCTTCTCTTACCCTGCCCAGGTAAACACCCATGAGGATCATATCCTTCTTTTGATTTATGTGTCAACTTGAGTGTCCATGCCAACTTAGACCCTTAACACCTGAAGTAACTTGTGCTGGTAGCTAAGGAAAACAGACCACAGGCAATTCCTCCCTTGACGTACTGCCCAATTCTAAGAAAACCTTTAGAAAAGAGTTATCTTCGAAAAGAAAACTGGACTTAGAATAGAAAACTGCCATCAACCCTATTATCCTTCTATGGTTACCAATAATCATTGGGGATTATATTTCTCTCACTGTAGATGTCATAACTTTCTTACTCTTCAAATGGAGTGTTTTGCAGCACCACACTCTGTCTGTGTATATAACGGCTGAACCCCCAATGCTCTGCTCTTCCACCTCCAAACCATCCTGCTACTTTCCAGAGCTCAGCTCCGCCTTTTGTCTTATTGCTAGCCTCAGTTTTGTCTTTGTAAAATGAAGGACTGAGCCCAAGATTCTTAAGGGTTCTCCCAGCTTCATTTTTCCTTTGATTTTCAAATGTCCATCCTTGCCATCTCCCAGTGGTGTCTCCCGGCTGACCCCAGCTCCCAGAAGTCCCTCCTGGCTGCTCTACCCAACTCTGTGTTCAGTGACGTCAGATTGGTAGCTTACAATCAGCCAACACGGGAGGGGTTGTACCACAGACACTGGCAAGTACCATAGATCAGATACTTTTGCTGCTGGAGAGCCAGTGAGTAAGCACTTACCAGCACACCACCGTGCCACTCGCATGTCCAATTCTAACTTTGAGTCTCACAGACACCGCTCTTTGAATTTATCGTCGTCACCTCAGACTCTACTGGCAGAAACTAAGACCTGTGTCTCAAATTTGTTCCCTTCCCCTTCACCCCTTGCCTCTTTTCAGAAAGGAATTATACATGTTTCAATCAGCTAGGCACAAAATCGTGGTATCATCTTTGTTTTATCTCTCTGCACCCACTGAGGATATGCCGAGTTTTAATGGTTGTTCCTTTAAAGTTTCTCTTAAAACCATCCTTTTGCCTCATTTTCCTTGCCAGCTTCATCATATCACACCCGAGTATACTCAAGAGACCCCCAACTTTCTTTTTTTTTCTTTTCACCTGGGTCTCTCCCAATCCTATAAATGGCAACAAAACTTTCTTAGATCCCATCTTCACCCCAGTCAAAAAACTTTCATGGCTCCAACTCTCTGATCATATCTCATGTATCACAACCCCTACCTGGTTTATAAGACTCCTGTCAATCTGGCACTGTGCCAGCCATCTTACAGTTTTCTCTGACTCTGTCCCCTCCCTCTGGTAGGATGACTCTTCCTGTCATCTCCCATGAGCCTCCTCTCCCGAGCTGTTCTCTCAAACACTCAGGACGCCATTGCCTGCCGCTGCAGGAGAGAAAGAAGAGGCTGTAGCAGCTGCTGGCCCAGCTCCCAGGGGCGCCTCTTTCTCCAGCCAGCTCATCTCCACAACTGGGCATTGCCTGCTCGTTTGGACTCTTTTGGAAATCCTGACTCTGAACTGTTTTCAGCACTTCTACTGGCCTTGCTGAGAAGAGAGCCCTAGAGGATGCCGGTCCTGGGCTGTGTGTGTGCTCTGTTCACATGCTGATAAGTCCTGGGTCCTAAACCATGTGCACGGAGAGCACAGACATGCCTATTTACTCCTGTTGCCTGTGCTCTTTCCTTTCTTTATTCACTGATTTGAATCAAGTTCGTTGAGCATATACTGTGTCAGGCACCAGGATGGGCAATAGAGATGCAAACCTGGAAAGACATGAACGCAGCCTCTGGGGCTTGGGTTGGCAATTATAACGCATGGGCCAGATTCAGCTCACTATCTGGGATTGTACTCCTTGTGAGCTAAGAATTGTTTTCACATATTTAAATAGTCGGAAAAAGTCAAGAGAAGAATATATGCAACTCAAATTTCGGTGTTGATAAATAAAGTTCTGTTGCAACACGGGCATGCCCATTGGTAAGTTACCATCCATGGCTGCTTTTCCTCTCTAACAGCAGAGCTGAGTAGTTGTGGTAGAGACTTTATGGCCCACAGAGCCTAAAATATTTACTATCTGGCCTTTACAGAAAAAGTTTGTTGACCCCATTCCAAGATTTCAACATTTAGTGAGTGAGATAGACATGTGAACAATTATAATATACTTGGATGACTAATTTGATGGCAGGAAAAACGAGAGACAAGCAGAAGAGAGAATAAAGCTCCTGCTAGAAATGTGTCTGAAGGGTAACATTTGAATTGTATGGAAGGTGAAAAGATGTTCAACATTTGGATCAGAGAGTGGGGGGAGGAGAAGGCACTCGAACATTGTGTCAAAGATCTGAGGGCAGGAAAAGAGAGGCATGATTTGGGGGAGAGAAAATTTCCACATATCTGTAGAGTTGACTACATAACTTTCAAAAACATAACATGTTGAAGTTGCAGAATGATATCATTTTTGTAAAGTTTAAATAATGCAAAACAATAGATATATCTCACATGTGAGTGATAAATACCAAAATCAAGATAGTGGCTACTTTTGAGAAGGATGGGCAATAAGATTGAGGATGAGTATCTCAGAGGTTTCATCCATATTGAAATTCTTCAGTTCTTTTTAAAAATTATGAGGCAAACATGGCAAAGCTATTTGATTCAACAATTGCTAAAGCTAATTATTGCGTTCACAGATGCACATTAATTATTTCTTTTTTTTTATATGTTTGAAATATCTTTTAAGTAGAAACACTGATGTCACCCTTTGCTTTAAAGATGCTCATGGCCTATAGTTTAGAGGTGGGGCATGAGGCCTGCAACTGATTTGTATTTAGAGCTTTTTTTTTGGTGACTAGAACAGAGAGCATCTCAATGTAGCTTCAAAATGGGTACATTTATTATAAAGTCACACAAAGGACACTTACTGAAATCAAAGGACAGAAACCAAAGTACAGCCAGGGCTCCTGAGGACTGGAACTGGGAACTAGAAAGTGGCCAGGAACCTGAGCAACCTTTCACAGAGACTGCAAAGTTGAGCTTGTTCTCTCTTTCTCTGATTTTCTCTAGGCATCTGTTTCACTCTGCTTTCTGCGTCCTCTTCACTCCTCTGATTCTTCTGTAAGATGTAAAATGAAGTTGCCCTTCTATCACTGACAACTTTCATTTGTGGTTCTGTTCAGATTTAAAACGAGAATATGTAATTCATGTATATCATCATTTCAAACCAGGTCACACAGTCTATGTCCATGCCATGTCCATGCATGTCCCTGCCTAATCTCTCACTCAATCCTAGTGGCCATCCCAGTGCAAACAGCACCCAGGGCTGTTCCCCTGAGCAGGGGCTATAGGAGGTATCACTTACTACTACTATGACCTCCTCCTCCTCCTTCTTCTTCTTCTCCTTTTCTTCCTCCTCCTCCTTCTTCTTCACTACTGCAACTACTACTAATAAGCACTTTTTAAATGCTTACTGTGTTCCAGAGGCTACACCAAGCACTTTATAAGACATCATAACATTTGCTTCATACAGCAACCCTATGAGATAAGATACTATTATCCCCATTTTACAGATAAAGGAAATGAGGCCGGAAGAAGCTAAGTAACTTACCCAAGGTCGTACTGTAAATGGTAAAGTCAGGATTCTCAGGCAATCTGAGCATAGCTGGTAAATCGACTGGCATTTCTTGCTCTTTGATTCAGACAGCAGGCTGAGATGATCGTTATTACAGAGATGCAGAGAGCAGGGGGAGGAAAGGAAGTCATGTAACAGGGCACTGAAGGATAAATAGGACTTCCTACAACAAAGAAAAACAGTGGATTTAAGAAGTGAAACAGATGAATGTAAGGGAACAAAAGAGAGAAGTAAACCATAAAACCGACTCTTTCTATAGAGAACAAACTGAGGGTTGCTGGAGGGGAGGTGGGTGGGGGGGATGGGCTAGATGGGTGACTGACATTAAGGAGGGCACTTGTGATGAGCACTGGGTGTTATATGGAAGTGATGCATCACTAAATTCCGCTCCTGAAACTAATATTACACGATATGTTAACTAACTAGAATTTAAATAAAAAATTGAAACAAACAAAAAAAGAACAGGGAGCACAAAGGCAGGCAAACAGCAAGGAGAGTTCAGAAACCCTGATCAAACCCTGGGTTTGAGATGATATAAACAGGAGGAAACAGGGAAAACCCAGCAGCAATACCCTTCACTTAATGACCTGTGGGTGGAACTGACCTCCGCCCGGCAGCCTTAGGATAAGCCATCTACAGCGCGAGCTTCCTGGCTCTTACAAGTTCACCCGATGAGAAAATACAAGGGATAGGAATTTTTATTTTCAAGGACTTTGAAGAAATAATAGGTATGCAAAGAGCGACAGAAAAAGATGAATGCCATGGTGTCTTCTATAATAGCAAACATGCTGAATATTATTAATATTACAGCTAATATTCATGGGGTGTTCACTATGTACCAGGACCAGCACTAGCATATTTAAAGACATTAGATCATTTCATTTCACAGCAACCTCATAAAGCAGATACCATTATCATCCCCATTTGACAAAATCAAAAACTGAGGCTTAGAGTGACTTGTTTAAAGTCCAAAGACTTGCCTTGGCAGAACCCATGTCTCTCTGACCCCAAAGCCAATGATCTTAGTCACTGCATTATACTACACAAAGGTACAGCCCCAAAGGTTTGTCTAGATGGTTTATGAAACACCCAAATCGTGGACTATCATGCAGGCATTCCATGATGTTGTAGTCCTTTATTTTTATGATACGTTGTTAGGTGAGAATAACGAGTTGCAACATAGTATGTATGGTATAAATATATATGCATTTGTGTTTATTAAGAATATGTATATATTAGAAATATACAAGATATGAAACACATATATATATTATACACAGAAAAATCTAGAAGCATATATACCAAAATATTAATAATGATCTCTTAGTATTGAGATCTAGGATCTTTTTATTTAACGTGGATTATTTGTATACGTTTTACTGGTCCTGCGGTATTTGTAAATGGCTGTAACAAAGAGGCTTCGAAATGCAGTAACTCTCTCAAGTGACTTGGTCATCTCCGACATGTAACCTCTGAAGCTGCCTCCAGCATCACTCTTTTCCAGAAAGCTGGAGAGGAAAAGAGGGATCCAGGACAAGCAGTCTGTCTTTAAGGCAATGACCCAGAAGCTATACAATCCCTTGCATTCATACCTCATTAGCCTAATATGAGCAAGAGTGGCAGGGAAATGCAGTTCCTAGCTGGACGGCCACATTCCCTGTTAGAACTCCTAGCGAGCACTAGGAGACACTTGGATGCAGTCGGCCACTTAAGAAGCATGATTTTCAGGAATTCCACGAGAGACTACTGTTCTATCTCTTCCCCTAAATCTCCACCCTCTGAATGGTGCTAGAAGCTTCCCTCTCCCACATCCCTTTTCAGGGCCATTGCACAGATTTGCCCTGCATAACTAGAGGGGACAACATTCCCCAATACAGGGAGGCAAATGGTATCCCAGACCAGGCCCAAGAATGGCCCAGCCTCCTTTCTGTTTCAACTTGCGCTCCTCCTGAAGTGAGCAACTCTTAGCAATTTGCACAGCCCTATGCGTGTCTTTCTGACCCGTCCTTGGGAAACTAGGTTTGTATTGGGTGAGCCTTCAGCAAGGATGCCTCCTGCCATTACAGTGGAAACCAAACTGCTCTCCCACCCCATCTCTCATGGCCCCCTGCACTGCACCCTCCCGTGAGCCACGTCCTCCAACCCTTCGCTTCTCAATATGCATCCCAACTCGCTGAGGTGTCCGTCAGTCCAGAGCAGCTGGGAGAGACTTGTTGGTGCTGGGATTAAAGTAGTGAATATACATACATGCTCTTGAATCCCCTTCACTTTATTTGGCCTTTTTGACTTGATGCCTTGATACCGTCCTCTGCTTAGCATCTTTAATAAAACTTTTGAAATGGAATGATACTTAGAATTCATCAATTCAAAGTATCTAACTTGTCCTTAAATGGTAATACCTATATAGAGCAGGAAAAAAATCCAAGCAGATCCAAAGGATATAGATTTCTCCTGACTTCTGTCCTCAGTCTCCCTATTAGGCAACCACTTTGCTGGTTTCTTGCCTATTCTTCTAGAGGATGAAGAGCCTGTGGTAGTTCGTTGGACACACCCTAGCTACTGCATCTTTCATTTATGCCACTATCAGAGGTGGGGTCAGAACCTGCCAGGGAGTAGACCAAAGGTGTTCTCTGAACTCACACCCTGCTCTTCCTCTCGCTGTTCTATCCTTTCTCTGCTCCTTCACAACCTTGAGATCCTTCATGAGCATGCAGGTCAGAGGTGCCCAGCTCTGTGACGACCTCCCTTCCCACCTCATCCTGCCCTCTGCTTCGACTCTCCAGGAAGAACCCCCTTTTCCCCTTTAGGTGCTCCCTGCATGTTTTTCTCCAATACCCTAGCATTTCCCCAATAGTCATAATTGTTGGAAGCTTCACCCTCCTCTGTCCTTGCTCCTTGTAGGTTCCTTGATGGCAGAAACCCTTTCATCACAGATCCCAGGGGCTTTACAAAGAAGACTGCTTATCACATAGTAGGGGCTCAGTACATTTTTGATAAGTAGAAGACACAGACTAGCCCTTCCATCAATTAGATTGGGGACACTGGGGGATCTTTGGGATACTAGGAATAAAGGTGGGGATTCAGAAGAAAGGAAGCAAATTTTTTTTTTTTTAAGGATGCTTGGTAGATTTCCTCTCCTTGGGCGGACAGTTGCATCTCTACTTGGCCATT
>NW_027832287.1:0-2365 GCF_054177405.1 Leptonychotes weddellii
GAAGCTTTTTATCTCTCCTATTTTCAATGACAGCCTAGCTGGATATAGTATTCTTGGCTGCATATTTTCCTCATTTAGTGCTCTGAATATATCATGCCAGTCCTTTCAGGCCTGCCAGGCCTCTGTGGATAGGTCTGTTGCCAATCTAAGTTTCTACCATTGTAGGTTACATATCTCTTCTCCTGAGCTGCTTTCAGGATTTTCTCTTTGTCTCTGAGACTCATAAGCTTTACTATTAGATGTCGGGGTGTTGACCTCTTTTTATTGATTTTGAGAGGGGTTCTCTGTGCCTCCTGGATTTTGATGCCTGTTTCCTTCCCCCAATTAGGGAAGTTCTCTGCTATAATTTGCTCCAATATACCTTCTGCCCCTCTCTCTCTCTCTTCTTCTTCTTCTGGGATCCCAATTATTCTAATGTTGTTTCATCTTATGGTATCGCTTATCTCTCAAATTCTGCCCTCGTGATCCAGTAGTTGTTTATCTCTCTTTTTCTCAGCTTCTTTTTTTCCCATCATTTGGTCTTCTATATCACTGATTTTCTCTTCTGTCTCATTTACCTAGCAGATAGCACCCCCATTTTTTATTGCACCTCATTAATATCCTTTTCGATTTTGACTTGGTTAGATTTTAGTTCTTTTATTCCTCCAGAAAGGGTTTCTCTAATTACTTCCATGCTTTTTTCAAGCCCAGCTTGTATCTTTAAAATCATGATTCTGAACTCTAGGTCCGACATCGTACTAATGTCCGTATTGAGTAGGTCCCTGGCAGTCAGTACTACCTCTTGTTCTCTTTGTTGAGGTGATTTTTTTCTGTCTTGTCATTTTGTCCAGAGGAGAATAGATGAATGAGAGAACAAAATGCTAACAGGGTAACAACATCCCCAGAAAATATACTCTAAACTAATCAGAAAAGACCTGAAGCCAGGGGAAAAGAAAGGGAAAGAAAGAAAAAAGAAAAAGGAAAAAAAAGAAAAATATAAAAACACACAAGAAAAGAACAAAACAAAACAAAAAACAGAATATGATCAAATATGATCAAGCTGGTGCATAGAACAGTGCCACACTCTAGATTTTGGGTGTATTTTGGTCTGTTAGAAGAAAGTGCCTCCCAAAATTTTAAAGAAAGAAAAACTTATATATGATCAAAAATAAGTGTTGATACGATGAAGGGATGGAATATGACTGTAAAGATGAAAATTATAAAAAATTTTATAAAAGGAATTGATAAGAAGTTGTTTGAAAAAAGAAAGAAGAGGATTTAAAAAAAAAAAAGGGAGTGAATGTGATCAGGCAGGAGACTAGAACAAAGCCATACACTAGAGATTTAGGGTATATTTTGATCTGTTAGAAGAAACTGTATCTCAAAATTTCAGAGAGAACAACTTATATATATATATATTCCAAAAATAAGGGTAACTACTATGAAGGGATAGAATATGACTCTAAAAATGAAAAATAAAAATGTTTTTAAAAAGGGATTGATAAGATGTTGGTTGAAAAAGGGAAAAAGAAAAATTCAAAAAAAAAAGGTTAAAAAAATTAACTTTGAAAGACTAAAGAATCATGGTAAAAAAAGCCATGGATTCTATGTGTATTATTCCCCTAACGCTGGAGTTCTGCCTTTCTCATTGATCGGTAAACTTGGTGTTGGCTGGCTATTTTCGCTGATCTTCTGGGGGAGGGGCCTGTTGCCGTGGTTCCCAAATGTCTTTGCCGGAGGCGGAATTGCCCCGCCCTTGCCCGGTCTGGGCTAAGTAATCTGCTCAGGTTTGCTCTCGGGAGCTTTTGTTCCCTGCAAACTTTCCATACAGCTTTGGAGGCCGAGACTGAAAATGGCAGCCTCCCAATCTCCGCCCCGGAGGAGCCGAGAACTCGGGGCCCAGCTCTTCAGTGAGCCCCCAGAGAAAAGCAGTCAATCACTCCCGTCTCCCCGGTTTCCGGCCACACTCCGTGCTCACCCGGCCTGTCACCGCGCGTTTCTATCTCTGGCACCCGACCCCGGGTGGAGTCTCCAAACCCAGCAGATCCCTGCGGTGCACTCTCGTGCGGCTCCTCCTGGGGGAGGAAGGTGAGTCTCCCCGGATCTGCCGCTTGTTGGGTCCCTGCTGGAGGAGCAGTGGCCCGACTGTGCCGTGGATCACGGTTTATGGCAACCCCGAGCTGAGAGCCCACTCCTCGGCTCTGTCTCTGCAGCCGGCTTCCCCGCTCCAATACCTGGGAGCTCTGCCGCACTCAGGCACCCCTGGTCTTTCTGTGACCCCGAGGGTCCCGAAACCACACTGTCCCGCGAGGGTTCCACCCCCTGCTTAGCCACCGGAGTGACGTCCCTCAGCAGAGCAGACTTCTGAAAGTTCTATGACGTCCCT
>NW_027832288.1:0-270 GCF_054177405.1 Leptonychotes weddellii
CATGATTCAGCCCATAATGGGATTTACTCAGGACTTGTTATGTGCTGAGCACTGGGCTCTTTGAACACACGGTTGTGTTTCGTCCTCAACAATGACCTTCCCTGCCCATCTTGTCACATGTGTCCCCATGCACATGCACGACCAGATGCAGACAGTTGCTTTCCAATGTCTTCATGACAAGAGCACACTCGTTTCTTCTCCTGCAGGACCTACACCTTCAGCCTGGCCATGGACCTGATCTCCAGAAAGGACGGTGAGGCCAGCAGCCAG
>NW_027832289.1:0-270 GCF_054177405.1 Leptonychotes weddellii
GCTTCTATATGTATATTTTCTTGTATTGAAGTAATATAAAATTCAAAACACTCTAATTAATTCATTTTATGCAAACATCATTGATTTTTCAGAGTTATTTAACTCTGCTATTTTGGCCTTGCTGTTTGTGAGGCTTAATTCAAAGTTTAAACCCATGTAGAACAGTTATATTTTCTCTAGGCTTAGGCAAAATCTCTAACGACCATTCTGAATAAATTCAACATTGATCAGATTGAGATCAGATAAGACCAGACTGAGACCAGACAAGAC
>NW_027832290.1:0-270 GCF_054177405.1 Leptonychotes weddellii
GGGGCTCGATCCCAGGACCCTGGGATCATGACCTGAGCCGGAGGCAGACGTTTAACGACTGAGCCACCCAGGTGCCCCTATTTATGTCTTATATTAGTCAAATTGTTGGTCTTAATTTTAAAAGAAAAAAAAAGGAGAACAGGTATATCGGCTGATAAAACTCTTCAAGAAGCAAGCTGGCTTCAAGCACTGCTGACACGCGGGTTCTATCAAGACACCAAGAATTGACCTCTCTTCCTCTGTCTCCTGACTCTGCTTTTGACCCTGAAA
>NW_027832291.1:0-270 GCF_054177405.1 Leptonychotes weddellii
AGGCCAGGAACTCACATCTTAGGCAGCAGCATGAAGTAGAAAGAACAGTTCTGGACACAGTCTGGAGGCTTCGATCTCTGCTGGGCCATTCTCGGGCTGTGTGATCCTCACCAAGTTGCTCCATCTCTCAGAGCCTCAGGGTCTCCTCTGAAAAGTTTCACTGTATACCTCCCTCATTGACCTTTTAGATTTTAATGCATTTATTTTTACAGATACTATATAACAGGTGGGCACATAAGTGCAGTTTGTATGTTTACTCATTGAATTTAA
>NW_027832292.1:0-270 GCF_054177405.1 Leptonychotes weddellii
AGGGAGAAGCAGGCCTCCCGTTGAGCAGGGAGCCTGATGCGGGGCTCAATCCCAGGACCCTGGGACCATGACTTGAGCCGAAGACAGATGCTTAACAACTGAGCCACCCAGGCACCCCAACCCAGCATTACCATTAATGAAGCTGAGATTTTAATTCTTACTTGACTCATTTGGTTCTTTTGGCTACTGTGCTGGAGAAAGAGAAGTAGCAGGTAGAATTTGGGCACTAACGCCATTCCAAACCATCAAAACTTTAATAACCTTGGAGGA
>NW_027832293.1:0-270 GCF_054177405.1 Leptonychotes weddellii
CAAGGTTATTACAACAAATACAGTAAAAGTTCATGAAAACTGCAGTAGAATTGGGAAAGAAGTGAGAGATGTTTTAGAGGTAAAATCCACAATACTTAGTTACTGATTGAATATAGGAGTTTGGAAAAATTAGGAGTTAAAACATTAATGGGGGGGGCGGAGCAAGATGGCGGAGGAGTAGGAGACCTGGATTTCGTCTCCTCTCAGGAATTCAGCTGGATAGGGATCAAACCATTCTGAACACCTACAAACTCAACAGGAGATCGAAGA
>NW_027832294.1:0-270 GCF_054177405.1 Leptonychotes weddellii
ATTAACTATGTCCTGTCCTCTGTATTCTGGTTCCTTCTACCAGTTTTATCAATTGCTGTCACTCACAGAATTAAAAGACTTCTCTTTAGTTGGCAAACTTGCAAATCAAAAGCTTCACTGCCCCATCTGTTTACTTTTCCTCCTCTGCAGGGAGCCATCAAAACTCTCCTTTCAGGTGATCCTTTATCCAAGAGGCCTCTGGCATGTCCACAGTGGATTTGGGATATATTTCATGGTTATAATCTTCTCCCTGGGTTCACCAAAGTCCAG
>NW_027832295.1:0-270 GCF_054177405.1 Leptonychotes weddellii
CTTTCCCCTGCAGGGGCCCTTCTCCCACCCATTGCTGTTCCTGGAAGGCTCTGTTTGATGAGATTGTTCAAACCATGAGGAAAACACAAGTGTGAGGTGTTGCCTTCTCTAGTTGCTGTTTTCAAAAGCGCTTCGCTTTTTCAGGCCCTTAAGATGCTTCTGAACTGGACCATTTTCCTGCCTGTCGACTTCTGAATTTGAAGTAATTTTTTAGAAAATCGCCATTATTTGTAAGTTGCGCTTTGCTCTTGGAAGCTGTCTAGACTGGTA
>NW_027832296.1:0-270 GCF_054177405.1 Leptonychotes weddellii
AAGAAGAAGAAGAACAAGAACAAGAAGATAACAGGAGGGGAAGAATGAAGGGGGCGAAATTGGAGGGGAAAACGAACCATGAGAGACTATGGACTCTGAAAAACAAACTGAGGGTTCTAGAGGGGAGGAGGAGGGGGGACGGGTTAGCCTGGAGATGGGTATTAAAGAGGGCACGTTCTGCATGGAGCACTGGGTGTTATATGCAAACAATGAATCATGGATCACTACATCAAAAACTAATGATGTAATGTATGGGGATTAACATAGCGT
>NW_027832297.1:0-270 GCF_054177405.1 Leptonychotes weddellii
CTCCTCGGCTCTGTCTCTGCAGCCGGCTTCCCTGCTCCGATACCTGGGAGCTCTGCCGCACTCAGGCACCCCCAGTCTTCCTGTGACCCTGAGGGTCCTGAGACCACACTGTCCCAGCGAGGGTTCCATCCCCCGCTTAGCCACTGGAGCATCGTCCCTCAGAGGAGCAGACTTCTAAAAGTTCTGATTTTGTGCTCCACGGCTCTATCACTTGCCAGAAGCAGCCGATGGAGGTCCCCTCCCCCGCCGTCTATCTTCCCGGATATCGCC
>NW_027832298.1:0-2365 GCF_054177405.1 Leptonychotes weddellii
AAAGATTATTTATTTGAGAGAGCGAGAATGAGAGAGAGAGAGAGTACATGAGAGGGGGGAGGGTCAGAGGGAGAAGCAGGCTCCTCGCCGAGCAGGGAGCCCGATGCGGGACTCGATCCAGGGACTCCAGGATCATGACCTGAGCCGAAGGCAGTCGCTCAACCAACTGAGCCACCCAGGCGCCCAAGATTTTATTTATTTATTTGAGAGAGAGAGAGAGCACGAGAAGGGGGAGGGTCAGAGGGAGAAGCAGACTCCCTGCTGAGTGGAGAGCCCGATGCGGGACTTGATTCTGGGACTCTGGGATCATGACCTGAGCCAAAGGCAGTCAGTTGGGCATCTCTTGATTTTGGCTCAGGTCATGATCTCGGGGTCCTGGGATCCAGCCCTGTGTCAGGCTCTGTGCTCATCGGGCAGTCTGCTTGGATTCTCTCTCTCCCTCTCCCTCTGCCCCTCCCCCCACACTCTCCCTCTGCCCCCCAAAAGTAAATAAATCTTTTTTTTTTTTTTAAAGGGACTGGGACACCTGGGTGGCTCAGTTGCTTAAGTGTCTGCCTTCAGCTCAGGTCATGATCTTGGGGTCCTGGGATTGAGTCCCACATCGGCCTCCTTGCTCAGCGGGGAGTCTGCTTCTCCCTCTGCCTTCCACGCGTGCTCTCTCTCTCTCTGACAAATAAATAAAATCTTTAAAAAATATAAAAATAAAAAAGGGACCATAATCACAAAAGCACACATATCGATAGTGTACTCAAAATATTTTTCCTATTTACAAGTTTATGATTACATTTTTTAAAGTCAACTACTTTTTTTAAGATTTTGTTTATTTGAGAGAGAGAGAGATTGCACAAGCAGGGGGAAATGCAGAGGGAGAGGGAGAAGCAGACTTCCAACTGAGCAGGAAACCTGATGTGGGACTCGATCCCAAGACCCTGGGAGCATGACCTGAGCAGAAGGCAGATGCTTAACCATCTGAGACACCCAGGCACCCCAAAGTCAACTATTTTTTCTCACTTTTAATTAAATGGTGTAATTTCGTTTCATAGATGGAAACAAAACTTTTGTTCTTAATTTTTTTTTTAAGTATGTGGGGAAAAAAGCAAGCATGCCAGCCCCGATAAGATTGCAGCAGACTCTGAAGAAGCCAACCTCGTCTGAGAGGTCAGTGAAGGCTCCCCTAGAAATGACCCTCAAACTGAGACCTACAAGGGGAGCAGGACAAAGAGTATCCCAGGCAGGGGCGCCTGGGTGGCTCAGTTGGTTGGGCGACTGCCTTCGGCTCAGGTCATGATCCCGGAGTCCCGGGATCGAGTCCCGCATCGGGCTCCCTGCTCGGCAGGGAGTCTGCTTCTCCCTCTGACCCTCCCCCCTCTCATGTGCTCTCTCTCATTCTCTCTCTCTCAAATAAATAAATAAAATCTTAAAAAAAATAAAAAATAAAATCCTTCAGTGATAGTTGAAATAAGATTGACAAAATATTTATCATTGTTTTTTATTTCTGGGCTCTTTATTCTGTTCCATCAGTCTTAATGTCTGTCTGCCAGTACCATACCGGTTTTTTCTATAGGTTTTACTTTTTAAAAAAAGATTTTTTTAAGTACTCTCTACACCCAATGTGGTCTCCAACCCACAATCCTGAGATCAAGCATCACATGTTCCACTAACTGAGGCAGCCAGGCACCCCAGTACCATACTGTTTTAATTATTATAGCTTTATAATATATTTTGAAATGAGGAAGTGTGATGCCTTCAACTTTGTTTTTTCTTAAGACTGTTTTGGCTATTCAGGATCCTATGTGGTTCCACATGAATTTTAGGATTGTTTTTTTCTGTAAAAAATTACACTGGAATTTTTTTTAAAGAGTTATTTATTCATTTGAGAGAGAGAGAGAGGAGAGAGAGTGCGCACACATACGGGGGTGGGGAGTACAGGCAGAGGGGGACAGAGAGAGAGAGAATCCCAAGCAGACTCCAACCTGAGCATGGAGCCTGACGTGGGGCTCAGTTCCAGGACCCCAAGATCACAACCTGAGCTGAAACCAAGAGTTGGACAATTAACCAACTGAGCCACCCAGGAGCCCCCCATTGGGATTTTGATAGGGATTGCATTGACTCTGTAGATTGCTTTGGGTAATATGGACATTTTAACAATATTCTTCCAATCCATGAACATGTGATATCTTTCCAATTTTTTGTATCTTCAATTTCTTTCATCAGTATTTTGTAGTTTTCAGTGTACAAGTCACCTCCTTAGTTAAGTTTATACCTAAGTGTTTTATTTTTTTGATGCTATTGTAAACGGGATTGTTTTCCTAATTTCCTTTTCAGATACATCATTGTTAGTATATAGAAATGCAACTGTTTGAGA
>NW_027832299.1:0-270 GCF_054177405.1 Leptonychotes weddellii
AATAATCTTTTTGTTAAAATAAAAATGTGTACAACACTCAAACCAGTTGTGTAGTTGACCTACATACACAACCAAAGTCAGAGGTTTCATGCTTGGCCAGAAATGTTGGTCTGCTGACCCCAAGAGGAAAAATTGCTGACTCAAACAAAAATACCCCCAAAAAACCACAACTGGGTGACCTACAAAGAAAAAAGAGAGAGAGAGAGGAGCATCTGGCCTGTCTTAACTTTTAAAATGATCATCATGGGGGGCGCCTGGGTGGCTCAGTCG
>NW_027832300.1:0-270 GCF_054177405.1 Leptonychotes weddellii
GGTCTTATTACATACATGCTGACAATATCAATTTGTTTACTGATTAACCATATAGGCCTTGATGAGAAATGTTAAAGACTATATTAACCACTGTGCTCTCAGAGGGCCTGGGATTTACATCTACCACTGACAGTCTGGATCTTGAATTTTACACTCAGCAGCAAAAGAGCTGTAACAGAGAGTATCAAAGGCTAAAATATCAGTAAGATTAGATACTTGTCATTTCTCTTTTTTCCTTGATGAAAATAAGGCCACTCTTCATAGACATGA
>NW_027832301.1:0-270 GCF_054177405.1 Leptonychotes weddellii
ATGCTATGTTAATCCCCATACATTACATCATTAGTTTTTGATGTAGTGATCCATGATTCATTGTTTGCATGTAACACCCAGTGCTCCATGCAGAACGTGCCCTCTTTAATACCCATCTCCAGGCTAACCCGTCCCCCCTCCTCCTCCCCTCTAGAACCCTCAGTTTGTTTTTCAGAGTCCATAGTCTCTCATGGTTCGTCTTCCCCTCCAATTTCGCCCCCTTCATTCTTCCCCTCCTGTTATCTTCTTGTTCTTGTTCTTCTTTTAACA
>NW_027832302.1:0-270 GCF_054177405.1 Leptonychotes weddellii
GGTAGATCTGCGGTTTTTAGAAGCTGTTAGTTGGTTGTTATTATCTGACAGGAAGAGTGAACTCTAGGCAGAGTTAATCTTAGTAGGAAAATTTGGAGTCTGCACACAAGTGAGAAAGTTCCCTGAAGGAAAAACTATTATACAAATACGATGATGATGGTGACATGCCAATGCTAGATCACATGCAGTTAAGGGCTTTGCATTTTCTATGTACTAAGTAGGATTTTATTGAATGAAACTAATGATTAATACTACATACTGGAAAAAAAA
>NW_027832303.1:0-270 GCF_054177405.1 Leptonychotes weddellii
CCATAAACAATGAAATAATGAGGTGTAAAAGAAAGAAAACTCAACCGACCTGTCTGATTTACTCACACTTTCATAACTTCAAAACCCAATAATCATCAATACATAATGACCATGACATAACCAGTTCTTGAATATTCAGAAACTAGAATTATAAATATAATTAACAATTATGCTATGGTCTGAAAGTCTGGTCACCCCCAAACCCATATGTTGAAATCTCACCTCCCAATGTAATGGTATTAGGAAGTAGGGATTCTGGGGATGATTAGG
>NW_027832304.1:0-270 GCF_054177405.1 Leptonychotes weddellii
GTGGAGGCAGGAGGTAACCACTACAGAAAATGCACAAATGGTGTTTGTTTACTTAAACCGTGAACTTAAACGTTCACAGAGGGCTACAAGTCACTTATAGTGCATTTAAGAAAAGGTGGCTGGAATGTCCACAATAGCCAAACTGTGGAAAGAGCCAAGATGTCCATCGACAGATGAGTGGATAAAGAAGATGTGGTATATATATACAATGGAATATTATGCAGCCATCAAAAGGAATGAGATCTTGCCATTTGCAACGACGTGGATGGA
>NW_027832305.1:0-270 GCF_054177405.1 Leptonychotes weddellii
AGGGGAGGGGGGAGGGGCTCTGCAGGCCCCCTGAATAGGGGAGTGGGCTGACCTCTCTAGGTCTTCCTTGGCCCAAGGATACTGTGGCCAGGTCCCTTTCTGAGCAGGTCAGTGAAGCTCAGAGGGAGGAACTGCAAGGGGTTGGCAGATGTCTGGGCGAGAAGGGAGGTTGGGTAGAGACTTGCCGGGGGAGATACGGCGCTGGCATGAACTGACTGCTTCTGAGAAGGCATTAACTCTCAACTGCACTGAGCGATAGAAGGTACCCAG
>NW_027832306.1:0-270 GCF_054177405.1 Leptonychotes weddellii
GCACGAACAATGAATCATGGAACACTTCATCTAGAACTAATGATGTAATGTATGGGGATTAACATAAGAATAAAAAAAAAAAGAGACAAATCATAAACATCACTCTTTGGTAAATTTTTTCCCAATTTCAAGTCAATTACTCCTTCCTTTGTGTTCCCTGAGCCTTTCACTATATTATATACATTATAATTATACAATATAGTACATTATAATATTATAGTATATAATATTGTTTATAATAACTATAATATAACTACACTACAGTACTTA
>NW_027832307.1:0-270 GCF_054177405.1 Leptonychotes weddellii
ATATATAATTGGAATCCCAAAAGGAAAAGTGAAATGAAATCGGATGGAAGCCTTTTTTTTTTTTTTTTTTTAGAGATAGCGCGGGCTCCACGCCCAGTTCAGAGCCCCATGCAGGGCTTGATCTCCTGGTCCTGAGATCATGACTTGAGCTGAAATCAAGAGTTGGGCACTTAACTGACTGAGCCACCCACGTGCCCTGGGACCAAAGCCATATTTGAAGAAATAATTGCAAAAATGTCCAAATCTACAGGAAGAAAGGTATCAACTCAC
>NW_027832308.1:0-270 GCF_054177405.1 Leptonychotes weddellii
GCCCGTCACTCCGATTAACGTCTGGGTTCCTAAAACAAAAAAAGAAGAAAGAGGGAAAAAAGGAAGGGAAGGGAAGGAAAAGAAAGCTCTGCTCAAATGGGGATTTTCTTTAAAACTAACCACTGTTTGGAATACCAAATATGGTGTTTCCAATGAATAATTACTAACGAGTTACAAGTATTTTCAGTTTCGATTTTTATAACGCGGTTCTTTTGATATAGAAGATAAACTGTTGCAACATAAGGAATAACATGGAGGACATTAAGAGAA